>NW_006768778.1:854209-1074788 GCF_000204055.1 Melampsora larici-populina 98AG31
CGTTTCTGTGTTTCTAGCTTTAGCTCTCTCGTTGAGATCCTTGATGAGCTCTGACCTTGTTGTGTATGTTTTCTGATATCTAAGTTGTGTTGACGTTGGATCAGTTCTAAATTCTTGATTGTATCATTATATTTGATACTCACCTTTTCAGATGGTAATCTAGCATCACTTCCATATGCCATGAAATAAGGGGGCGCCTTCATGGAGTGCAAGTACAACGCTCTGTAAGCAAATAAGGACGAGTTTAAAAATTTATCCCTGCACTCTTGATGGTAAGGGCTACATAATTTCCGTAGGCTGTTGAGTAGGGTACCATGGAAGCGTTCTATTAAACTGTTTGCTTGTGGGTGGTAAGTGGTTGTTGTGATGTGTCTTATGCCGTTTTCTAGCATGAAGTCTTTGAACTCTTTCGAGATGAATTCCAAGCCATTGTCGGTAGTGATTTTGACAGGTAACCCATGATTTAAGATTATCTCCTTGATCAATCCTAATGCCGCAGTGGAAGAAGATCTCTTCAGGGCTGTTGCATAGGCCCAACCCGTGCTGTAGTCTATGGCCGTCACAAGGAATTGATATCCGTCAGCCATCTTTATTAAGGGACCTACGAAATCCATCCCCCACTTACAAAAAGGTTCTCCTCTGGATATTAATTGAATGGGTAATTTGTGTTGTTTTGTTGGTGAAGTGCGTATTTGACATGGAGCACATAAGGCAATTGTGTTCCTAACGGTTTGATTCAAACTGGGGAACCAGTACCTTTTCTTTACCGCCACTAGAACATCTTTGATGTTCCTGTGACCTAGATCCTCATGGATCTGGAACACAAAAGATTCTGCTTCACGTTTGTTTGTTGCCACAATTCGAGGAATTGTGCTGAAGTTCTTGTCTTTGTATAGAACCAATTGGTTGTGAACTATACGGAATAAGCCATTCCCAACTGTGGCTGGGTCTATACCAGTGTGAAGTTTCATTTTGTATTTGACTAGGGTCCTAAAAGATTCTTTCTGTTCTTCTATGTTGAATAGTGGTTGCGCCACTTCCGGGGGATCAAGGTCGAATTTGGTGTTTGGCTTTTGGGATAGTGAATCTGCCGCGAGCTATTCCTTTCAAGGTCTATAAATAATATGCGCATTGAAGATCTCTATTTCATCCACGAAACATGCTAGCCGTTGGTTGATAAACTTTTGGGTTTTATAGTGCTTAAGAGATTTGTGGTCGGTCCTGACCAGGATAGGGGAACCTTTGATGAATCCTCTGAAGTGTTTCAAGCCATGTACAATTGCCAGGAGTTCTTGTTCTTGAGCGCTGTAGTTCTGCTCGGTTTTGCTCACTGTCCTTGATTCAAAAGCAATAGGGCAAAGGTTGTTATTTTTTAAATTTCTTGAGTAGTGCTTGAAGTCAAAGTCGCCAGTTTTTGGTACATCTGTGTGTTCATCTTGTTGTAGTACGGCACCTATGTTGGTACCTGAGGTGTTGGTGTCTAAGACAAAGGGTTGGAAAGGTGTGGGGTGTGATAGGGGAACGGTTTGGGATAAAGTGTTCTTAAGGCTTGTAAATGCCGCTTGTTGGATTTCCCCCCAATGAATCGAAGTCCCCGGCTTTGGTGACCCTTTGGTGAGCTTGTAAATTGGTGACGCAATTGATGAAAAACCTTTAATGAATTGTTTATAGTAAGTGCTAAGATTGAGGAAGCCCCTTACCTGGGATATGTTTGTAGGGATTGGCCATTCACTGATGTTATTTATCTTATCAGGGTTCGTTCTAATTCCATCTCTGTCTACAATGTGTCCCAAAAATAGAAGAGATGTCTTACCCCATTGGCATTTCTTTGGTGACACTACCAGTCAATGAGTTTTTAAAATATCAAAAACCTGTTCGACATGTTTGACATGTTCTTTGGGTGTCCTAGAAAAAATAATAACATCATCTAAATAAACTAGAGCAAATTTATCTATGACTTCTTGGAGGATGTTGTTCATCATCTCCTGAAATGTTGCTGGTGTGTTACATAGTCCAAAGGGCATCACACACCATTGGTAGTGTCCTTGACAACAAGTCAAGGCCGTTTTCTCCTTGTCTTGTGGTGCCATTGGTAACCAAGTGAACCCCTGCCTGATCCTATTGATGAAGAACCTGAAGGTCCCAAACCTGTCATTGCTGATGAACCTCAAACCAATACCCAACCTGTTGGCTCAACAGTCCGACCATCTTATTATATGATTACAGCTACCATCCCTGTTCTGACAGCTATTACCAGTAACATTGATGTATCCAACATCATCACTCAACAACAACGTGCCAATCTAGCTAATCTTTTTCTCGCAGAACCTCACTCCTACAATGAAGCTATGAAGAGAACCAATTCCGCTGAATAGAAATCAGCTATTCAAAAGGAACTTAATTCTCTTATTGAAATGGGTGTGTTTACTGAATTTGAATTACTTGCTGGAGCTCATGTGTTAGAGACTACCTGGGCATCTTGACGCAAGACTGACAAGAACAATGTCATCATCAAGCATAAGTCCCGTATTTGTGCTCAAGGCTTTTCTCAAATTCCCGGTTTGGACTACAATGAAACCTACACTCCAACTGGAAGAGATGCTAGCATGAGGATCACTTTAAGTGTATGTGAGATTGATGATTTGGAAGTAAGGCTTATGGACGCAGTTGGTGCTTTTCTCAATGGTATTCCCGAAGAAGTACTGTATATCTTTATACCTCAAGGTTATGTATCCAAGCTCAAGGGTGAAAACATTGTCCTCTTACTTGATGAATCATTCTATGGACTGAAACAGTCACCAAGATGCTGGTACAACATGGTCAAAGCATTCTTCCTATAAATAAACTTTACTCCTTCTCAATCTGATCCCTGCCTATTTGTTTCAAATGTTCCTTCCTGGCGCTGTTTTGTATATGTTCATGTTGATGACATGTTGGTCATGGGTAAAAACACCAAACATTTCTCTCAATTACTTCAGACATGGTTCAAGATGGGGGATATGGGGGATTGTGCCTTTTACCTTGAGATGAACTTGGAACGTGATTGTACTGCCAAAACACTCACACTTACTCAAGATCAGTACATCTTGTCAATGTTGGAAGAGTAGGGTATGATGGACGGTCATCCAGTCACGGCGCCTATGATTCCCGGATCTTATCTCACTCCAGCTTTGGATGAAGAACATCAAGCATTCTTATTTACTGGCACCAACTACAATTGAGCAGTTGGTCTACTCAACTATCTGGTGCCTTTCACACGCCCTGACTTAGCATTCACTGCCAGACAACTTGCTCAACATCTTAAGAAGCCTTGTGCGGAACACTGGCCAAAATTCAAGAGGGTGTTGCACTATTTGCAAGGAACTTATCAAGGTGGTTTGGTTTGAGGAGGAGGAGTCACAGTTCTAAAGGTGTACACTGACTCAGATTATGCAGTTTGTCTTACTACTCAACGCTCAACTTCCGGCTATGTCTCCAAAGTTGGTAATGGCTGTGTAAGTTGGCGCCCAAGAAAACAACCCTTGAAATGAATAGACGCAGATATGAATCTACACGCAAACCTGGACAGACAGGTGTTAGTTGAGTTTAAGATGACTCAAAGAAGTTAAGATAGACAGGCGGAGGATGTGACGCCTTACCTGGACAGACAGGTGTTAGTTGAGTTTAAGATGACTCAAAGAAGTTAAGATAGACGGGCGGAGGATTCGACACCTTACCTGCAAATGAGCAGGACAAAAATAATGTGGTAGAGAAGTTCTAAGCTTCCAAGTTCCACTCGATGATATTCCAAACCAAAGCAAAAAGAAAAATAGAAAAAGACTAAAGTAGATAAGAGGACAAGTAATTTACCTGGACAGGTGTTAGTTGAGTTTAAGATGACTCAAAGAAGTTAAGATAGACGGGCGGAGGATTCGGCGCCTTACCTGCAAATGAGCAGGACAAAAATAACGTGGTAGAGAAGTCTATTGTAACATATGAGTACTTGTCCAGATTTGAAAAGAATCACACATAGAGAAAAAGAAAGAGTGAAAATTTGCTTACTCTAAGCTTCCAAGTTCCACTCGATGAGGAGGGAACAAGGAGCTTGAGAGAGGCAGAGTATAAGAGTCAAAATTAACGCGCGCACAAATTTTTGCTTCTGAAGCAAGGGGTAACAGAAAGACCAAAACAGACATACACACAGCTCAATTCAGCATACCCAAACATGCGCTAATCCAGAACAGGAAGTAATGAGTTGAGTCAGTTCTAAATTAAGCAAGACCATTCCTTGTTCTCTTGATCCTTGCCAACACTTCAGTTTCCTAATCGGGATGGACTTGACATGTCTTTCACCATTATCATAACAACCCTCTGTCTCAACTTTGTCTACTCAAGCTGAGTATTGAGCTGCAGATGAGGCCGCGCAGGAGGTTGTGTTTTTAAGGAGGGTGCTGCATTATATTGGATGTTCTCAAGACAATGGAATTCCTTTACTCTGTGATAATCAAAGCTTGCTTGTGCTTCAAAAGAATCCACTTTTTAAGGATTGATCAAAGCATTTTCAGGTACATCTTCATCAGATCTGAGAGCAAGTCAATTCTGGTACAATAATTCCTATGTATGTTCCCACCAAGGAGATGCTTGCAGATGTCTGTACTAAATCCTTGCATAGACCACAACACAAATATCTTACAAAACTTATCAGAGCATGAGATGTTACAATTGAGGGGGGTGTTGAAGTACAATAGTTCTCATCTCATTGACCTAACCATTTTTATCCACATTGGTCTTAGCTATGTGTATCTTGCTTCTGTCTCCTTCTTTTCTCTTTGCTTGTTTTATCCTTTCCCAAAGCAGCGCATGATAGACACAAACCTGAAGTATGATTGTTAACCTAAGTCTAGAAGAAAGTACTATATGAAGAACCAAATGTTTGTGTATACCTTTGTTTTCTCACTCAAACATTGTTGCTTCTTTTCATGCCACCTTCCAACAGGTGTATTTCTTCTTCTATCACTCATATGTGATCAGTAGCCTTAGCACTCCTCTACATCACTAACTCGTGATTTGTTCCAGGTCTGCTAGTAGCTCTATCTTTTCTTTCTCTCCCACTTATGTTTGTTGCTTGTGGAAATTAATACTCAAACATTGTCGCTTCTTTTTGTGCCACCTTCCAACAGGTGCATTTCTTCTTCTATCACTCATACATGATCAGTAGCCTTAGCGCTCCTCTACATCACTAACTTGTGATTTGTTCATATGCATTTCTTCTTCTATCACACATACATGATCAGTAGCCTGAGCGCTCCTCTACATCACTAACTTGTGATTTGTTCCAGATCACCTGGCTTTCCTTATCTCAACACCATCAACCTAAATACCCTCAAACATCATGCGGAACTTTTTCAACACCTCTCTTCTGCTGCATGTCTATTGTGTCTCCTTGCAGGAGGAGTAATTGGATAAAGCAAGCCGGGAGGATTGGGGCCATCTCTGTTCTTCTTGTTAGAAGATTTGTCAAGGAAAATGATCAAAGATAGGTATAAGTCCTGCAAAAATTCCGGTAAACAAAGATTTGGAATACCTACAATACAAACAGTAGAGGTTGTTGATATCTCCAGGGGTCGTGTGGTGAGCCAGATCTTTTATTTAGCCAGATATGGGTTTACCACTTATGATTTGGTGAAAAAACATCGAGGCGGCCTGACCACGAGCTAATTTACCGTGTCCATACGCTGGCACTTTGTGCCCCTGCAAAAGTGCAAGTAGCTCAGCTTGAATATGACATGTACAGATCTGTTGATGACTGACTGCACCAAACACTCGGAGGTATGATAAGCTACCGGCACTCTTATAAAGGCCAGCGGCCTCGCCAGCGACGACCCATTGGCTAAACGTTTTCTGGCGGTACTCCGCGGAAAACTTGGTGTTCAAATTATCCATCATCCTTTCTATCCCAATGCTGTGCAAGCAGAAGATGAAGATTCGACCAAAATATTAATCATATTTCGACTTCAGCTTGCTAAGTGCTGAATTCAAGCGTACTAGTTCATAATATAGTCTGCATCCCCAGCATATATTCTTCATCATAGTACAGAATGGAATACAGAAGTGATCAGTTTCCAACTGCTTTGAGTTGTTACAGATGCTTCTTTGAATGATACATACAAAGTTCTAATTCCCGCATCAATGACACGCTCAAGGTGAGGCGAAGAATCTGACATCCAGTCACCGCTGATCAGATAATTGAAGGATCGTCGCAAGATTCTCATCAGCTCCAGTAGATGTAACGTCTTCATTGTAGAAATATTGAGTGAGGTAGAATTTCGACCTTGTAGTGAAGGCTTCGTAGATGCTGAGGCGATTTTGTGTCCAGTTTGTCTCAGCACCTATTGCATCCTGAAAGGATTTCTTTGTGAGAAGTGGCTCAAGCGTGGGCGGATATGGATCGGGGCTATCGTTTCTACGTCATGGGGAGAGATTTAGGACAAATGACGCAAACCCCAGAGATTTGATGTCTGCTCTGCATGTCAGAACTAACCGCACATCGTAATAGCTCGCTTTTCCAGACGCGCGGGTCAAGATGTCTCTATTGCAACTGTGATGAGCAGCGCTACATTGGGCTGCCTTGTGTGTGTTCTGACAGTCTAAGATGAGTGATCTACATCCTTGAGGTGAATTGTAGGACATTGTGAGGTTTTCGATGTCACTATCCGGGATGAGTTGTCTATACTGATTCAACGAGATCGGATAGGAGAACCGGGTAAGTATCAAAGCCCAGCATTTCGCTAGCCTTTAGAAGAGCTACGAACCGGGTTCCTTTTCGCATACGTCATGTACTCTGGATATTGCACAAGAGCAGAATGTAAGCCGTTACCAATTCCCAATGTCTTGACAGGAATAATGATATTGCCAGTCTGTGGAGCGCCTTCATTCATCTTAAGAAAGAATTCCACCATGACCGGGCCATAGCGACCTACGAATCGGCGATAGAATCAGTAAGGCAGGCCACTTACTCGTAAGCTTTCTGGGCTGACCACCATAAGACTCTGCGCCAATGCCATAAGGTATGTAGTTTTGTTAATATATTGCGACTCGATGAAAAGGTGAACCAAACTCTGAGAGGGATCTCAATGGGTGGAATACCAGACAAACCAGTCCAAAGCCCAAAGTCGTGCCCTACAAATTTTGAGAAAATGGAATCCGCGTAAAACAGCTGAAGTACTTTGTATACTGCCTCCGCCGCCTCCAACGAAGTTGTCACCTCTGTAGTTCCATAGGAAAAGCCAACACCAATAGGTTGATCGAGGTAAAGCCTGTATAGACGCGTTTCCGATGGGATGTAGACTTAGCCAACAGCTTTGTTTTGTTTGGTAAGCCCAATATCTGCTCACATATTGGCCTGGAGGCGAATTGTTGTCATTTTTCCAAAAGGAACACGTGTTACACATCCCGTCACTTGCAGAAATTTCGTCATGACAGCAGGACTCATATTGGGTGGATGCTGCACCTACACTTTCTGACCAGGAGTAAACGTTATCCTCGAGGCCACTAGAGTCTCGCTTGATTCGACAAGGGCCGTTCTCCTGAAATAGACCTAAGTGCATAAAATCAGTTGGATGTACTAGTAGTTATACATATAGCCAGAGAATTCGCCACGAGCTCGACGAAAGCAAACTTACCCAGCATAGAGGACGATCCCGGACCTCCACTCAACCAGAGCACTAATGGCGCTGTATCAGGTTTATTACTAGGTGGTCCAGTACCAAGAAGTCAGAGTTGGTGCCAAGTACATGCCTGACATTCAGGAAGCAGGCATCTTACCGGGCCTCAAAGAGCCAAAAGAACATGGACTGATTTCGGTCGTTCTGTATGTAACCAGAGTACGTTTTCATCCCTTTCCGAGTCTCGCACATTCCAGAGTCTTGTACATATCGAAGACGTGGCATGGAACCCCTTTTGCCCTGATGGCCCAACTTGGTTTTTGGAGGAACGAGACCTGGTGTGAGATCCGCAAACACTGTGTTAGCTGTGTTACATGGCTGGTTCAAAAAGGAGGGGCTCGTCATTCTGAGCATGAAGACCATTGCGAGACGCATGTTGTTGCACGCCAAAATTTGATTGAGAACAGGAATATTATAGTGAGAATAAAGACTGAAGAGATGGTCTGGGATGGACAAATACCGGTGTTGAAAAAAGGGACAGATTATATTGGTGGGTACACCAGGGGGTAAACTTACGGCAAGAAAACGGTTTTCGAAGCCGTTTTCCTGCCGTCACGGATTTGAACCATTCGTGTCGTTTCTGAGACGATTTCAGATGGGACCGCACGAACGCGGTTCCCATCACCGTTTTTGGCGGTGCGAGCAAACTGCCTCGGTGACCCCTAAACACGGTCCCTGGAACGTTCCGAGGGTACGTCGTAGATTTGCCAAAAGAAAATCAGGCAGTGGGACTTGAACACAGGCTCAAAAACGAGAAAAGGCTTGGTAGTGGCCACAGAGCGTTTCACCGCTACACCATACAGACCACACTGTGAGTCCACCTTGTGTCATATCAGTATGCTTTCGAATCATCAACCGAGTCATTCCTCAATAACAAGGCTTATCAGCTATCGTTGGCACAACCGGTAACGATGCTTGCCATGTGATTCTCCGAGGCTCAACCGATGGACACGTGTATTCGGCTCAGCATGTAGAGTCATGTAGCGCACAACTTTCAAAAGCTGGCCTACGACCATCAGTGATGATCGATTGCTCGCATGGTAACTCACAAAAACAAATTGCAAGTTAAGTTGTTGTTGCTGAAGGTAGTTCGACACCGATTGCAATCGGTATCAAAAAAACTGCTTCACCACCGCCTCAGGAGCCGTTCTCAAACGGTTGCTGACATGCAGCTCGTTCCAGAAGCGGTGGTGGAACGGTGTCCGAATCGGTTTCGGCGAAACCGGTTCCACACCTTCCTGGGCGGTTCAGGTGACGAAACTTTGGAAATCGTCACAGGAACCGGCCGAGGCCGAGGACCATTACCCCCTGGTGTACATACTTTATATAGCCACATGTTATCGCACGAACAGATTGCCTCACATCACAGCCGACAAGGGAAGACAGAGGCGAGAAAGTAGGAAAGTATTGATGCTAAGCTAACTTTGGAAAGTGACACCATGTTTGTATAATCGTGATAGGACCCTGGAGAGCCCAAATATAAGTACCCTCCTAATTGGTACACCACGGGGGAGTCCTGACCGCCCATAGGTCATCCTCGCGGGCCACCACCAGACGGTTGTTCTGTGCGGAGTGAGTGACCGTCCGCAGGAGGTCAGTTTGGCGGCAACCAATTGCCAGCCGGGGAGGCGCCTGTGCAGCGCCAAAAGTGTAGGTGTAAGCCACCTGCAGGTGGCCTGCAGGCCACTGATTGATTCCGGGGAATCAATCAATTGGGACCGTTTGGACTGGAATGGGGTGGCACACGGCACGGGCTCCTCTGCTTCAAAAAAGGGTATAGTGTGAGGCACATTTGCTAGGCGGTGGAATGGCCAGAGTGGCAGTCATTGGAAAGAACGGCTTGTATGGAATGAGATAACAAAGAGGAGGAATGAGTCAATGAAACGCAGTTACAGGAAATGAAGAGATGTAATTTTTGATTGATTTGTTTTGTTAGGATCTTTTGGACATGACCAATACATAAACCAGACTCTGAAATTGAACAGAAAAGCACAGTGTGATGTCGCGACGGATTCAATACCCCTTCATTCATCAATGCCTTCATCCTCATCCCCCTCCTCGAACCCTCCTGTGTCAATTCCTGCATCCCCACCAGCTTCAATCCTCTTCATCTCAAGTTGTATCGCCTCTTCGGAAGGCAGAACAAATTTCACCGCAGGCTCACACGCGCTGATGAGGCCTTTCCCACAAAAATTCTGGTGATCCTCATTGTATACAATTCTATAAAATCTGCCAGTTGAGACGGTGTTCAGTTGGATGACATAAAAAAAAGGAACATCCAAAGGGAAGTTGAGACTTACGCCAAAGTGTACAGGGCCCCCCGCGCGCAACTTGATGAGCTGTTTATCTACTTGTGCCCATATGTCCGGTCTTCCTTCACCCCGGCGTACTGCTTGGAAAACTTGAATCGCTTCACGGCGCTGCCCAGAGGAAACATGTTAATTAGAATAAAGATGGGTGGTATTGATTGAACCCAAGTGAGACTCACCAAATATGCAACCCGTAATTTATGCAAATCATCTATTTCAATCCATAGAGTCTGAATGTCGCGGTCATCCTCCTCCTCCGCACAATTATTCGCGATCTACCAGTTTAAGAGGGATAAGAATAAGATTCCAAGGAAACAGGCACTCATGATGGTGAAAAGTATCAGTTCACTTACCCAATAGACAAGCTTCTTGAGGTGGGGGATGGTGCCTGCAGGTGGAATGCTTGGCTCACGTGGGTTGCGAATGCCAAGCAAAACCTTAACAAGTGGCTTGGAAAGATTGGTTGGTCAGTGTCTGAAATTGCTTTTGAAAGACAAAAGAAACTTACCAAGTGATGCATGCGTTCCCTTGCATGCTTTCCAGCGTTGTTGACTAGCTTATGGTAGGCCTTGACGGCCGCTACATCAGTCACTCCATTGACTCTGGGTGGTAGATGTTGTTCAGGCCACGGGGTCTGCGTTTCCATGACCTCTTGCTGGAAGATACAAAGATGTGGTAAAAGAAGATTGGATGAAGGAAAGTGCAAGCGCACAGAGGAAAATGGAAGACTTCAGTGGTTTGAATGATGAGGTGCAGCACAACTCAGAAAGCACATGGACTCACTATGATGGTCTTGAATAGCAAACCCGCTATTATGTCACCATGCGGTGTCTGACGTTTAGTGTACGCTCCAATCGTGTGCAACATAACCTTTTTGTATGCCACAGCAGATACACGGTCCTGGGCAACAAGTTTTAGGGAGATGAAAGAGTGCAAGATGAAACACAATATGGCAAGGAAGTAAACTTACCTTCAGCTGGCGAGAACAGCTCCACAGTGGTGCCGCAGTCTGGGTCTGGCCAACAGACCCGAGGCAGCAGCTGGAGGTCCAGGAGTATCTACTAGTGCACGACTGACATGAGGTTCAAGGAGGTGATCTTCGATGAGCTCCAATCTCTCGTTCACTCAGTCAAGATTGTTGGACAACATGTGGTAATGTTCAACACTGTCATTAGACAAAGCGACTTCTTCTTTGAGTTTGTCATACAGATGGGCAATATCCAACTCCATCTTTGTCGACAAGGTGGCAATGGCAGCCAGGATCTTCTCAGTTGAGACAATCTTGCGAGTGGTCACATTGCCCTCATTGTCCTAAATCCCCAAAACAAACAAGAAACATCGGTCAAAGTGCCCGAAGTGAGATAAAGACAAGATGATGCAAGAGATCACTCACCCCTAAAACACCGGAAATTTGACCACCTGTGGATTACAACATCAGTCTGACGGGCTGATGGTGAGAAGGAAAGAGACCACTTGCCTGAAGATTCGCCAACATTTGGGGGGCGGCTCGCGGCACCGCAAACGGAGCGTTCCACCAAAGCTGACGCACGGTTGGCCAAAAGCGTGGAAGACATCCGGTCAATCCGACCTAGAGTTATCAAGTGTTCATTCAAGATGAAGAGAGAGATTTGTTGGTAAAGATCCACATGTTTAAGCGATAAGGCAGTGGTGATGGTAGCACTCACCCATTGAGGGGGTCGATAACAAATAAGGTGCTGCTGAGTGTGATTGCTGGGAGGACATGGCAGGTAAAGTCCCCATAAATTCTAAAAGTGAGCGTAACATGAAAATTAGATGGTGGAAATTGTGATAAACCAAACTTGAGGATGGCGGAGGGTCAAACAAACAACCAAGTTTTTATCTCAAGACCTCACGCGCAAGAAAGCAATGCAACCAACCCAGGGGTGAGAACTCTTCACCGGCATGGATCAACCCAGGGGGGAAGGCTGCCATGCAGCCGCCGATTGGTCGTCGCGAGACTCGCAAGACGCGTCACACAACAACCAATCAGCGCTTTTGAAGCGGATGTCCCATTTGATGAGTGAGAATGCTCAGCCCATTTGTGACAAGTGTCTCTGGCAGGATTTTACAAGATACACGGAAAGTGTGTCGTTGTCTTTGTCAGATCACCCAGACGAGCCCATTGGATAGAAACCGGATCCATCCAGCTCCGCATAAAAAAACCCGTGTTTTGCACGCAAGCAGTATCATGTAATTTCACAGAGGTTTGTTGTCTGGCGACATGTATCATCAGTTGCTAAAATGAAGAAAAGTGAACAAGAAACCTTGATGTGTGGTGTCAAGGGAAAAGCATCAAAACAAAAATTATAATGTGAAAAGGTTTATCAAAGAGGAAAAGAAAGGGATCAAAAATTGCTTTCTAAGTCATCGGCCTCTGCTTCCACATCTCCATCCTTTTCCATGTCTTCATCGATATCATCAAGATCATCCGATGAAGAGTCTTGTGCTTTTGCTTTTTGGTTACCTTTACAAACCCTTGGTCTGCGCAGTTTTACCGGAACCAATTGCCAAACCTGTAATCCTTGCATCAATGATTCTTTCCACATGGCGGGGGTGAGACACTGAGGTTCAATGTCAGCAACTGCCCTATGCGCTTCGGCTGAATAGTGACTTGAGCTATTTAAGATAAAGTGACCGTTGTCAATATGCGCCACCGTGCTGATACGTGCACCGGTTTCCTGTCTTCCGATCAATTTCCTTTGCCCTTCAGTGACTGGACATACATCTCAGTGGCAATGGTGTTGCACGTTGAGAATGCAATGGATGTCCTGTGGAGGCGTGCTCAGTCAGTCAGTGTTGCGAATCATTCCAATAGGTTTGAGGGCAGAGGGACTGACAGTGATTGTCAACCAAGATTGGCAATGACCCCGGATCAATTCGCGCATTCCATAGAATGGACCCACACGGCCATGGCGTATCTCACGAAGGAGGACAACACTTTTCAAGACCGAGCTTCCATATGCCTTCCAAATAGCCACCACTTGCCCCACCTTCAAACAGTTGTTCAACTGTGAAATATGGGCAAGAACAACCCTTGCAGGCTACTCCTTGGGGATGACAAAGTTTGTGGAATTCAAGATGAAGACAGAAGGGAACTTTGACACCGACCGACCTATTACAGACTTGGAGACTGACGACTTCATCCCATGGGCAAGCAAATTGGACCCCACAATCCCCGACGGACCTACACAAGCTATTAGTTTGGTGACCATCAAGAAATACCTCGATGGTATTCGGGCGTGGCACCTGGTTAAACACGTGGCCAGACCAAAGACAGATCCAGAGGTGGTGAAAACCCTGTTAACATCTTCAAGGCGGTCCAAAGAAAGGAAAGACCTAGTGACAGTCAAGAACCCGATCATGGTTTGCCAACTCTTCAACCTGGTGCAATGCACAAATTGTTGATCTGAGGTAGACGAGCTGATTGGGACAGTAGGTCTAGTTGCCTTCTGGGGAATCGCGAGGCTGGGGGATTTGTTACGGAAGTCAGCAGCGGAAGGTGCAATACTGCAACGACACATCGAATTTGGAGCAAAAAGAGGTACAAACTTCGTAAGGCTCCACCGTAAGGCAAAAACGGCGGCCCCAGGGGAAGTCCAGATCATTCATCTACAGCAGCAACTAAACGTCCTGGACCCAGTGGTGGCTCTCCAACGATTGATGAGACAACACCTGAGAAAATCACCAGACGACCCACTATTTGCCTACTACGAAGGGGAGAAATGTGTACCATTAACTAAGACACAATCCTTAAACGGGGTAAGGAAAGTCTGGGCAGAGCCAAGTGTAGGAACTTGGAGCGGTCACTCCTTCTGGGTAGGAGCATCCCTGCAATACTACCTAGGGGCAAGGATAGAGGTGATAGCAAAACTTGGAAGGTGGAGGTCACTTACTTACCTTCGCTATTTGAAACCGTACTTGGAGGAGGAGATAGAGGATTTGGAAGCATTCCTAGCAGCCATTGAAGACCTGGGTTGGGTAGAACACTACAGGACTGGAGGTACAGACGAGGGTTAGGAGGCAGTGTTACCCACAAGGAGGCGGGGAGAGGAGAGAAGAATAGAAAGTGTACAAGATTGAACAAGGAATGCATAGAGCCCCAAAACCTTATATTCATAAGGTTCCAAAAGATTTGAATAAGAAATCGCTGAGCAGAGAGGTGAGATAGAAGTATGGGTCGATCTCAGAGCACCAGTCAAGTGTGGCGGGATGTGCCTGTGGCTCAGGATGCTCGGCCGGCGTTCTGAGAGTTGGGAGGCAGGCACATCAGCAACACTTGAGGAGGAGGCACACCTAGGGAGGTGGGCGGGCTCTGGGGAGGACACAGGCCAAGGAGTCTTGGGTGTCACAAAACCAAGACCCCCCGGGCCGGGGCCTTCACCCCCCGTACGTGCCTTCTTGACTAGTTTGTAAAGAAGGCACGGGGTGGTTCATTCCAAAACACACCTAGCCTATCAGTAGGCAGGGTACCCTTTATCAGGGTCCCCGCTATCAAATCCATCCCCAAACTAAAAGAGCAAGTTAGGGAATGGATGATAGGAACCACCATAACATAGCTGGTTCCGTTGTCCATGAAATCTTGTGGAATTTGTGACAGGCAGATTGGTGACATCTTGAGGCCAGTATCTGGAAGATACGGCGCCACCTCTCAAGATTTTCTCTCAGCCAATCCAACTCTCACGAATTGTCACAACATCCGCAAGAATTATCCCAAAAGATCATAGCTTTGATCTTTTTTGTGCACCACCCACCCACCCAACATTGTGCACAGGAATTTCCCACCCACCGACCCTGGAGGACACGGGCCAAGGAGTCCTGGGTGTCACCAACCAACCCTTGGTGTCACAAAACCAAGACCCCCCGGGCCGGGGCCTTCACCCCCCGTATGTGCCTTCTTGACTATTTTGTAAAGAAGGCATGGGTGGTTTGTTCCGGAACACACCTAGCCTACCAGTAGGCGGGGTACCCTTTATCAGGGTCCCCGCTATCAAATCCATCCCCAAACTAAAAGAGCAAGTTAGAGAATGGATTATACCAGAACATTTTCAACTCTTTGTCGAGATATGCACCAAGCATTTTGACCCATTGGTCTTCTGGGTATCTGTGAATTCGGAAGTTTGATTCGAGGTCTAGGATCCAGAGTTGAGCGTTATCGCCGTAACCTTCAAATCGCTGTGGTTCAGCCCTGAACGCGTCTGGTTTCTGGTTTTGAACTTCTTGTTTTCTTTTGAGTTGTTCGATGATGTTTTTCCCGTTGGCTAGATCCAGGGCTTGTTCTTGATATGCTTGTAGATACTGTTGGCGTAGTTTGGCTATAGCCTGTGCACTATTCTGTGCATTGATGTTGGTTTGGTGTAGTTGAGCTTGGATCATTCTTATATTCTTAGCGGGAATGTGAATGTATCCAGTGTTTTGTTTGTCCATTATTTTTTTCTTGTTTTGCGGTGTTTTTCTGTTTGTTGAAAAAGCGGGGTTAGTGTTATTACTTTTATTTTTTTGATGTTTGAGATTTGATCAGAATCTCCTTTTTTATGAAGTATGTGTACGTAGTAAAAGGGTTTTTTTTGGTTATGGACTTCTGTATTACCTAAAAAGGTGGTGCACGGGTTCTGTTGTTTTAACTGTTGAGTTTTTAGTGCTTCCTTGTGTCTAACTAAATTGAAGAAAGAAGGTCAATGAGAGGTTGTTGAGTAACTAGCTAGGAGATTTGAGATTTTTACTCACGACTGGGTTTATTAGTTTGTGGTTAGTGAGTGCTGGTTGGTTGTTGAGGGATTGAGTTGGTTGTATTT
This sequence comes from Melampsora larici-populina 98AG31, assembly GCF_000204055.1. Lineage (NCBI taxonomy): Eukaryota > Fungi > Basidiomycota > Pucciniomycetes > Pucciniales > Melampsoraceae > Melampsora > Melampsora laricis-populina. The sequence continues at coordinate 870,035 of NW_006768778.1, forward strand.
TCTTTGTAAGCACTGTTAGGAATGGAACCACAAAGTTAATAGGAACTTTCTAGATTGTAGTAGGGTTTGCTGGTTGATTTTTAGACGGGGAAGAGAGATTACTAACAAATAATTATTTGTTATTTCCAATAGGATTTGGTTTGGAGAATCTGATGGAGAAGCTGCTTGGAGCTTAATTGCTGAAGCAAGGAGCGGGCGCCTTATATAGGCATCCGTCTTTACAAGATACATACAAGGTAATGTTTGAGAGTTACAACTGGATGACGTCGAAGACGTCTTTGTTTGACAACTGGGATGTCCAGATCCGATATAACTGGATCCGGCATACAATGGGAAGGGACAAATCCGATGAGAATTTGTCGAGAAAGTTTTAAAGGGACATTTAAAAAGCACACAAACAAAAGGAAAAGCATAGAGAAACAAAGAGAGCAACCGGAAATAGGTGGGAGACAATGAGGGTCAGGGTATCACATCACCGCTGATTAAAAGCATCACTGGCTTTTGATTTTAAGCATCAAGTGATTTTCATGAACAAATACTAATGACACATTGCACTGCAATATCATCGCTTCCACAGATAACACATCTTGATTGTTTCATTTTATCTGCATGCTAGATCATTGGCGCTTGCGTTTTTGATTTACTCTTTTTAAAAAGCCCATTGCTTTTGATTAAGAGCATTGAGCTAGATGGTTGATCTCCGTCAACACCCAATGAAAAGTAATTTCTAGTTCTCTTTCTTCGAGAACAACCTGTTTTGAGTACATATCTGCTCTCTGCAACTTCCACTTGGCCTGAGTGGGAACTAATAGATCTTTTTTTATAGACATCATAATATTTCTAAGCTAGAAGCTTGACAAAGCATACCATGAAACAGCAGTTTCACCAAAAACGTCTTTCCAGATGTCTGGATCATTCCGACGCGGTCAAAAGCTTGGGCTGAAACCTGCAGCAGATACAGCTGGTACATAAAGCTTAACCACTCAGCAAAGGACCTATCTTAGATCACCAAGATGCGGATCTTCCACTCAACTTATGGAGATCATTGAAGTTGGAGCTTATGTAATGGCTTGTGGCCTTCATTCTTTCCCTTCCCGTCACAGGGAGTTTGTTGAGTCAAAAAAAAGATATCACAACGTAACAGATTTTTGCTGAATACAGCTGACTTCTCACGCCAGAATTTTTGTTTTTGAGGTAGGTCCCTCGCTCGAGCCTTGGGCCGTTGGCAAGGGACTTAGTTAAGTTTGGCCAAACGGGCCCTTAACTTTTGGTTTTGAAATTCAAGTACAAACAGAATGGTTGCACTCATCTAAGACTGCTTGCCACTTTGCTGCAATCTATTCTGAGTTGAATATGAAGAAATGATTTTTTTGATTGGCTTGTTAATTATTTTATCTCCCTCTTGACCCATACTTTGCCTGCCAAACCTTAATCTATGGGCTGTGAGGGAGATCCTCCAAAATCATACACCCATAAAACCCATAGTTTTGGGCTTCCATAGGATGGTATGGGTTTGGAGGGAGTTGACTGTAACTCATTTTCAGGAGAATCCATTCATCCAGAAAGCACGCTAACAAACAATTTCCTAATTTAAGCTTTTGAAGGAGGAAGAGACCGCCTCCAAAGAATACTGTTGGTACAAGTGAATCATCAGCTGAAATTTTTTCATGCATCATCAGCGTAAGGCCATAAATAAAAATGTGTATTGCAGTTCCCTCAAATTCATTTGGGCTTGTGTTTCCCTTGAAAATTGACCCGCGTGATACAAGGCCTAGTCATCACAGTAGTCGACCGCCCCACGAGGGTTAAGAAAATAGCTAAAATGTGACGTTTTCAAGAGCATTCAAGCAATTATTTATTCAGTCTAGTTTCAACAAATCGGGGCAGTAAAAGTTGAAGCAACAGCTTACTGGGGGAATGGCACTTTCCAGCCAATGCCTCCTTGGAAGAAAAGGACCAATAGCAGTACCGTAATTTGAGTCCCACCCATCAACGCTGCATTGAGTATATCACTGAGGACAATGGTACATTTCAGTGGACATAAATTCGGGCATCGAGGTTCCTGTATGTTTACTTACTTATATCTACCGAACCTAAGTGTTAACAAAAAATTAAATTGGTCCAAACTCAGCTCCATTAACTCGCGACAGTATGTCTGAGAGGACTCACCAGCCTCGGTGGTATCGTTTCATGTAGAACTGTGACCATAGCCCCACTGCCACAGCCGTCATCTGGCCAGAAGAGAGATCTGAAGAAGACACAATTTGAGATAAGCGACCGGTACTTGTGTTAGCTTTGGTAATACTTGGATGCTCACTTCCCGTCAATGCACTGAACCCGTTGGCCATAATCGGGATGTTGATGTAGTTGAAGCCGACTCTTGGTTTCCATCTATGCAGAAAATAGAAGGGAATAGGAAGAAACAGTCCAACAATCATGGCATAGATCACAACCGCCTATCACAATTCAGATCTAGATCAGAAATTGTACTTGCGCTGACTCGAGTGATCACTCACATATTGCTTTCCCGGCATATATAATCTTTGCGTGAATACTCCCCAGCTGCAGTATATTGAGACATGAGACTGAATGGATGATACTTGGCACAGAAGTCTGAGACAAAAGAACAAACCTTACGGCTTGTGACTGAAAGCCAAGAAAATGAACACCGCTGAATACTCCGTTACCATTCGTGGAAAGAAGAACTTCTCTTTCGTTCTTCAGGAGTGACCATGCCACAGCGTAATTTACAAACGTGCCAAGAATGCTACCGAACAGCTGTGCTAGGACGGCTGACATCTGGAAGGATGTGAACGGAGTAAATCAGAGCTGGATAACGTGCCAGTCGGCGATCAATCAGACTTACGGGTGCCAATAGGAGGTATTGTCCCCTTTTAGAAATCAGGTAGGTCAGCTTTGAAACTATCATGGGTCACTGTGAAGGTTTGCTTACAATTTGAGCTCTGTAGCGAACAAAAGTTCGATATGTCAGCGTCTTGTTCAGTGTGGTGATCTATTAAGACCCTGTTAACTCGCCTTTCAAGATATTCAGGCATTGATAAGCGGTGGTCGACGCGAAGGTCGTAAACCAAAAATTCGACAATGCGTTCCCTGGAAACATCACTCCTCTATACACCAAATGGAAGCACATACGTCAATTTCATTCGTCGGCAAGTCCCTGTATGGGATAAACCTTGTCAAAGGAGCTCACCCCAAGAGCTGAATTGGCGCTGAAATTGCGCGAAGCGTTAGCAATGTGTGGCTCAACGTGAAAAGCAAAGCACAAGCTCACGCATGATGCTAAGCCATATACCACTGCCTGCAAGCACAAACCCTGCGGAAACGCTGTAGACCAAAAACGGTTAATCATTCGTTCTATCATTCAGATGAATTTTCAAGTGGCTTCTACCTTATGATCCCGGAAACCAGCAGCGCGATCAGCATACCGCCAATAGATAGTCCTGAATCACTGACTTGCGATGCTACAACCGCCATAATGGTAGATCCCACCAAGATAATCATGTAAGCACTGTAAGAGTTGGGCTGATTGAGTGAGGAATAACAATTTCAAGTTTAGAAATAGGTATGAAGAGATAATTTCGAGCTCACTAGGCCGGAAATTGACGATAATTCTTCGTGATTGTACGGTGCGGGTCCTCTTGCGAACCACCTTGACCTCTCCTGAATATTACAGACTTGAGATCTTTCCAGTGGTAGAGAAATAAACCAGTGAATGCTGCGGAGGCTCCCATACAAGTGAAGGATTTTCCTATGATAGCGGTGGTAGCCATTCTTGGTGTCCCCATCAGACGTACTGCGTCTACGTTTTCTGTCCCGTTTGGCCATATCGCTGCAGTCACATTGTACGGGTTGCCATGTGAATCAAGTAAACCATAGGCGATGAAGGGAAATCCCTGCGAGACACCTCCCCCTATTGTCGTATATTAGCAAAATATACTTTAGCTGAATTTTTATCATACTCTTTTGAAATACTCACCGAACCAGTTATATCGATAGGCGGCCATGAATACAAAGATGGAACACAATACTGCCACCCATTGGTTTATCTTGGAAAGGAAAAAGAGCGACGCGTCTAGTAATTTACATAATCTGTTAAACTCCATCAACTGACCTGTGCTACCAATGGCGTGTAGAGTGGTCCAAAGCCTCCGAGGGTCGTCCAATCGAAAGTGAACGCAAAAAGACCCATGCCTACGATAAGAATTTTCGATTTGTTAGTAGCAGTGAGAATATGATATGGTTAAGAATCGAGAGAATTTACTGCATACCCTCGTTGATTCGGGATCCTCCAAAGAGCTGAGTAACGATCGGTGAGCTTTCCTCGCGGGTAGATCGACGTTTCATGCAAGTATTTCAATTCGCACGGCCAAAAATAGCAACAACATAAGACTACAATCTTCGCCGGAAGAATCATTACGTATATTTCGAAATCCTCACCGTGGTAATGCCAAACACCACGGGCTGACCGCTTGTAGCGCGGGTGCAATATAACTCGGAAATATTTCATCTGAAAGTGTTGCAGACCATACATCTCATCAAGTAGTCTAGCCCCAGATTCAAGGATGTATAGAACATCACTTACATAGAGAGATAGCAAGGACCACTTTCTTAAAATAACGCACTTGGATTTTGCATAGCTCACTTCTGCCCGCGAGGGAACGGAGCAAGGCAACCGATGGTAGCATCTCTGGATAGACGGCTTTTTTGGGATAGATCAAAAGTGGCCGCAGCAGTCTTTTTACACAGAATATGTGATCAGATGAACTTGTCCGATCAATTTAAGGATGAGATTCAAGGCCTCCAGACTGACCCTGCCCATCCATAGCCTATCAATTGACTCGACATCATCGTTGCTAACGCCAATATGGCTGGCACCCGTCGATTGAAATATAAATCCTGCGCGACGAGCATCTACTCAAACCAAATATCAGCGCCTTAAGTACTCGATTTGTATAAGTGAGTTTTACTGACTTGTACAGCGATTGCGTCTATGCCAGCCGAGATCGCCATTATTGATGCAAATGCAAGTTCTTTCTATTTTTGCCAAGAATCGTTAGCTCAAGATGCACTATGCTAGAGGCATAAACAAAAAATAAGACTGACAGAACTGAAAGGTCCGGGATTGAACCAAGATGGCCCCGGAATCTTGGAGAGGAGAGACCCAAATATGAAGCATACAAGCTGCGGGGGTTCAATTAAGCATGTCATTCAGCGGGTGGTATAAGTGGTCGACGGGGAAGCTTACCTCCACAAACAACCCGGGAACATGTCTGAAGGATCGTAGGATTAGATAGGTAAGCTGGCTCCACCAGGTTTGTTGGTCTCGAAACAAGCAAGCAGGGACTCACAGCTGCACTGGCTTAAACACAAAAAGCTAAGATGGTGTTGAGATACTGATCAGTTCATGAAGCTAAGGCGCACCCTGTGAAGGATCAGCTAACCTGAGCAACAGAGGCCGCAAAAACGGCGACTGTGACGCCAACAAGACACGCTCGAAAAGTAACGGTGTAGACTTCCGGGTCATCTACTAACGCTTCATCATCCGAGACGTGTTTTTCGTCCAACGACGAGTGAACCGGTAACTTCTCGGTACATAACTCTGTCTGTTCGCTCTCCTGCACCTACAATGGAAGGCCGGGATTTTGTAAGCATGTTTTTGGATCAAGCAATTGAGGTTCGTATTTGAATCGCCCAAATTAGACATTAAACTTACTTTCGGCAGGGTGGGCGCACTGATCTCAGCCATTTTGCAGCGTAGTTTGATTAATATCGCCGTCTCAGACTCTGTGTCGAGTTGAAAATATCAAGGATATATTGAGGGAACTTGTTGCCCGAGACGTCTGATATGATCTGGCAGTGGTTATTTAGGACCAAATTTCGGTGGGAACTTGAATGCAAGCTCATCAGGCAACCACAGGCAACCACGCGACAGCGAACAAGCAAAGTTTCATCAAAGTCATAAATAAATAGACTCTCTCTGCTTTGGACTCTTTTGGACTTCTGCGATCGAAATTTGAACTTCATGCCGTCAGATCTGTATGCGAATCAACGAGCGGGATTACATACATTCCCAAACTGCTTCCCCCAGCTTCCCCGCCTTGATGACCATCGTTGGAAAGTTCCGCGAGCGGATTTTTTCTAAAAAAGTGCACAATTGCTTTATTGAGGACCCTGGAAAGCTCCTGGAGAACAAACCGTCCTGAGGGGGTTTTCGGATACCGGTGTTTTGTGAAGTCATGTCACATGGTACCAGAGATGTGACAGGTGCAAAAGATGCGCCTCAACGAGGGCTATCAGATGGTACACATGTCTGACCCTGAACATGACTGGTGGCTTGGGAAATGTGTGATTTGTAACTTTTGCCCCCCCAGACCGACGAAAATCCATACCGGCTCGGGTCGGGTACTTACATACGGATATCTCGGTGATTACACGTGGTACAAAACTGAAAGTATATGTAATCGAGAGCCCTGATCAAGGCGCTTCTCCTACCACCGAGAAATCCATGTTAACCCACCTCTCCTCGGGGCAAATAGTGAAAGTGTGAGGGCCGGGGCCGGAATGGATCGAGGACGGTTTGTTCTCCAGGAGCTTTCCGGGGTCCTCTTTATTGCTCATTCTCAAAAAGTTTCTCCAAGTTTTCCCGCAAAATTCGAGCATTTTGGCGCGGAATTTTTTGGCAAGTTTTGTAAGAACGACAGTATGTATCACGATCAGAGAGTACGGCTATCTGGTCGGTGAAGGACTTTTGTTGTCTTTTCGGTTGCGAGCGGATTCAGGGGGCGAACAAGGTGAACAACTGTGAGGGCCAAAGTTCCGTCGATGGACGATCGTTTGTTGGTTGTTTACAATGATGCGGGAGATGAACATAGCCAACTTCCAAGTCGATTCCCAAATTTACAATTGAGTGGAGACATGAACTAACCTGGCAGTGAGAGTGCGTGCATTCTGAGAATCCCCGTAAAGCCCGCATCCGAGATGCTTGCAGAGTTCAAACTCTGGATCGTCACCGACCGTCACGCCTAAACCAGCCTACCTTTGCATGCTTGATCTGGGAGTAAAAAAAGGCTTCAAATGAGAAAAAAACATGAGACCCTTTCATGCCCTTATAGTATCATGATAAAACATGCATGTCGGCGGGCACAACACCCAGAAGTGTGAAAGGACTAAGGAAACCAAGATGAAAACTAACAGGAAATGATACATTGAGATGTTGTTTATGAAAGCGCCATACGGCTTGGATGATTATCGCCAATATCAGCCCATCCAGACCCGAGGCAATGAACTTTAGGCCACTACGTCAATCTGGTACAAGCACCTAGGCTTCCAAATTTCCAGAGACACGGATGTATCAGTGAGCTTGCACCTGCTTGCACACCACCTATCCAACATTGATTGTCTGTATTGGGCTTGGTATAATGAGATACTGATATGATGATCTCTTCTAAAGCTTGGAATTCTTATCACTGGAAGAAAGGGGCACTAGTAACTTCACTGAAAGCCTGAATTGCTTTGGTTCACAATTCTCTTCTGGTATTGACCAAAGCTGTCTGCCAATAACTAGCTATTTTCACACAATGCTCATTGGAGATGTTTTATATGGGTTTGAACACATTGGAGAAAGCATTTTTGAAAAGTGAAGAAATTCACGTAATTTAACTGTTATAGGTGAATGTAAACAGGATTGAGAAACTAAAAGAGAATCATGATTAGACCATTATAGTGGAAGGCTAATGATGTGTTAGTGAAAGCAGCAGCAGGAGGCACTCCTCTTATCATCTCACTTGAGAGTTTTAAGTCTGCTTTTATATTCACAAAGGGAAAAATAGAAGCTCACATAGAGGTGATCATAGGAAGTTTTCTTGATATCTCCAAAAATGGTTCAATTTTCTTCAGATTCTTTCAATTCACAATTTTGGTTGTGCTGAGGTGCTCAGCCTGTAATACTTCTGTTCCACTACTTCTTCATCACCCAACACATGCTTTCTTTCTGCTAAAGCATCAGCTGTTCCTTATATGTCTAATGGAGAGCAAGCTGGTGATATCTCCAGACATGAGCCTGTCTATTCAATTTCAGATATTTGAAGCAGATGTGGGACGGTTTGGACACAGGTTCAGATTATCTGTTAAATTCTTAACTTCTTCAAATTGTTGGCCAAAATTGGCATCAGACTCACTTCTGATGATAGTGATAAGGAGTCACTGCTCCAATTCATTACCTGAAATGTGGAAACTACGTGGCTTGAGAAGTATCTTTGCTTTGGATGATACCTCACCTTGTAAGTAAACAGATGATGTGTTGCACAAGGATCAAGATTTCAGATGTGGATTGGGTTGTTGATTTTGAACTTCAGAAGACAAGAATGAAATGATTCAAAGAAAGGTATATAATGTCCCAAACCACATTTTTTAGTTTGTTTGGAGTAGAGATAGCAGTGGAATACAGATACTTGTTTGCACAACCTTAGCAAACACTTCCACACACCCAATTGAAAACACTCTGATTCATTTGGTTCTTGGATTTATGAGCCATTGTAGAGTTTCAAATTTTCGGGGTTCAGATTGGGTAAAAATTGAACATCAAATAAACTGATATGTTTGTGAAGTATGTAGGTGGCCTGTGCACACAAGGCCTAAATATCTTTTAGTGAAAGATAGGAAAAACTAATATGATAAAGGTCCAAGTCTGTGTAAAGGACCTAATTTGGATCCTCACTGAGATCTCTTTAATTATCAAACAGTATGGTGTAGTATTTAAAGCTCTTGTTGAGATTTACAACACCTAAGAAGGGATAATCTACTACGTGAGAATAGTAGAAGTTGTCTAAAGACTGCCTTCTTCAAAGAAACCAGCACAAGGGCACTTGCTGACCACTTTGTGATAACAGAGAAATAGATAAACGGCACCAGAGATAAGTTCTCAATACTGTAAGTATTATTCCAGATTTTAAGCGCAAAAAGTCCACAAACAATGTTTATTACTAGCAATACTGTTGTAAGTATTATTCCCAAAGAGACTTATAGTCTTTAACACATGTAAATAAATTTCTCCTTGCTATGAAGGGGCAGATTTAAGTGATCTTGGTACAATTGTAGTAAATAAATGATGATTTATAACACTACAACAAAGGTATAAGATGCAGAAAAGGGAACAACAATCCCAAAATCATCAGAGAGTACGTATATCCACATGTAACAACTCCTACAGCAGTCAACAGCCTCAAAAACCAGCCAAATCTGCCTAAAGAACCCTAAAAACCATATGATGACACAATGTAATGATCATGTTACTAATGTATGATGTAATTTACACAGCCAAAAGTGATCAATGACGCAATAATGTGATGTAGAGTAGGGCTGCGACCCGGACCCGGCCCCGCCCGGCCGAGTCTGCCCGGCGACCTCTGGAGAGCTCACGGTCCGCGCCCCGGGGCCGCAGAACGTCACGTGTTTTACTTACAAAGGTGCTCTGAGAGCGCTCAGGCGGGTCGGGCACCGGGGCTGCCGATCATCCCAAGCTGTACAACTCATGATTTTTGTGCCCAAAACCTAAGCCTGACTCTGCCTGGCCCCTAGGCCTCAAGTTCAGGGCGCGCCCTGCCTGGCCCTGAACCATTTTTGCAGGCCCTCAGGTTTCCTCACGGCCGGGCCGCGCCCCGGGGCCGGCCCTGAACTTTCAGGGCCGGGTCACAGCCCTAATGTAGAGCACTTCTTATGATGAATACAGCTGATTTTTTCCTTGTAAACTAGCTGCAAACCAAGTTTTGAGATTACCAATTTTTTCAGATGGGGTCCAATTTTGGATTACTAAAGTGCATCTTGTAGAGCTCGCGATAATGATCAATAAATGGTGCCATATCAGGTATTTCTGATGAGTGATGAATGAATTATTGAGTTGTGAAGTTAAGGTTTTTGGTGTCACATGTATGCTTGTGACTAGGGCTGTGACCCGACCCCGTGAGTTCAGGGCCGGCCCCGGGGCCAAGTCCGGCCTTGGGTAGACCCGATGGTCTTTGAAAAACTCTCAGGGCCAACCAGGGCAGGCCCTGAAATGTAGGCCTCAAGGCCGCGCAGGGCCAGGCTCAAATTTGGGGGGACAAGACGCTCAGAAAGGGGATAACCATTGGGTGTATTGCATCTTCAAGGAAATCAATAAGACCTTACTTCAAAGGTAGAAACATATTTGAGAGACCAAGCCTACTTAGAAGAGAGAAAAACAACATTCACTTCAAATTCTCATGTATAGATCTAAAGTCTAAACGCCTACTTTGAAAAGGAAAACTTAAAATTTCTCACTTCAATCCAAATTAACATGTATTCAAACTTGTATCTAGTTAAAAATGAAAATAGATTTTTGAAATTCAATCAATAAACCCCTATTTTTTCACGATCACCTTATTCCAGCTCTTGAGGCAGACTTGAGCTTCGAGATTGTGAGGAGTGAACGACGCTCGGTGGTCACTCATGACTCTCAAAGCGTTAGAGAATGTGCTCTCAGAAGGGGCACTTGTTGCAGGTACTGCAAGCATTGCTCTAGCCATGCAAGCGAGATTAGGCCAGTGACGTGCGTTGATTGACCAATAGGTAAGAGGTTTACAAATTTTGTCTTCTTGAGGGGCGGTGAGGTATTCATTCACCTCGTGTTCAATTGGGACAGTTTTGCGTCGTTTGATATAATGCTGAGGTCGATCATTATTGAGAATCTCTTGAGGTTCAACTATTTTGATCTCTGGGTCGAAAGTCGGTCTGAATTTGCTGGCCTGATCAGTAAAGTAATGAATCAAGTCTTCGTGTCCCCAACCAAGAGATTCCATCGTTTGGGCTTTGACCGCAGTAAGTTTGAGGCGAGGATCGAGAATCGCAGCACATATGTAGACTGCCTTCTTCTGGGCAGCCTCCTGGTATTGAATGATCTTCTTGATCATTGGCATGATTGCCACTTTAAGTTCCTGACATCTAGAATCGGCCCAGGCCTATAAGTAAAAAAGTATCAGTGATAATGATAAAGCAAAAGAAAAAAGTTAAGAAAAAACTTACCTTTTCGAGACGTTCCACAAGCCACTGGTAGTCAGGCATGACCACCGAGAAAGTTGGGTATAAGTGGCCTTCAATAGCTTTCGTCACGGTAGCAAGAGGCAATAAGAATTGTACCAAGTTTTCGACCAAGAGCCACTCTTCATGTTCAAGTTTGAAGCACTCCAACGCGGGGTTACAATTGAATTGGTACTCGATGACCACCCTAAGCTCTACAAATCGCAAGAGAGAGGAATGTGTTGAAGACCAGCGAGTAGATACCTCGTGAACGAGACCGACTTTGCGTTCCAAGGTGGCACAACTGGCTATGGCGTTATCGAGGGCGGTTTTAAGCTGAGAAGAATGTTTGATCTTTTTGTGGAAGCCACGGATGCGAGTGAGAACACTAGAGACTTCAGAATGCGAGGCAGGTTCAACAAACAAGGGGAGAGAAGATTGAGATTGAGGAATCGAAGGATCAAGCGCATTGATAGGTGGTGGTGGATCCTTTCGATCGAAAACTGCTAGCCCAGCCTTAGCTACCAAGTTGATGACATGAGCCACACAGCCATGAAGGTTCTGTGTGGCATCAAATTGAGGAATTGTGGTTGAAAGGCACTGTCCCATAGTCGTGTTATTTGAGGCGTTGTCGGCCGTAATGCAGTATAATCGCTCAGATAGATGAAACAAGTCCAGGGTATGCTTGAGAAGGGCAGCAAGGTTTACGCTGGTATGGGGACCATCAATTGGCTTTAAGGCAAGAGTTATACCGTGGAGAGTGAAATCCTCGTCGATCCAGTGGGCAGTTACACCGAGCATGGCCAGATTAGTAGGAGCGGTCCATCCATCACAGGTAATACTGATGTGAGGAACTTCAGAGAGGCGTTTGATGATTGCCATTTGAGCAGATCGAAAGTTGTCGAGTATCCATCCGTAACAGCGGTACGTTTCGATAAAAGGGTGCAAGCAGAGGGATTGATCATATTGATCAGCTCTCAAAACTCCTTCGCGTCAACGAAGGAGACCAGAACCTCGCGGTTGACAACCATTTGGACCAAGCAATCTTTCAGATTAGCTCGATTCAAAGGTTTCACCTGATCAAGAAAGAAATCGATAAAGAAAAATATCAAATAGAAAAAAGAAAGAAGAAAAAATATCAGAAAAGGAGAGAAGTAGATCAATGAGAGGTAAAGTGAAGGAAACTGCTTACCTGAACTGGCTCACCATCAATATAGAAAGCAGCCACTGTTGGTTGATTAGTGGTTATCAGAGGTTTGATATGATGAGCGCGGGATAAGTGTCGAATCATTGACTTTGTACTCCCGCACTTATCAAGAGCCAGAGGCACGTTGCAGATAGTAGCGGATGCCTCGGAATCTTCAGTGTTACAGGCGTCAATGAAACCTTTCGAGGCTCGGCAAACGTTTTTCATAACACCGTGAACGTCTTCCTGGACGAAGTATTGCCACACCCACGATGAGCGTGCGGTGGTGGTGGTATCGGAGGCTATATCGGAGACTGAGTCTGATAGGGTGATACTGGAAGAGGTGGTTGTTCGACTGAGGGATGATCTCGTCACAGGGGTAGATATATTAATAGGGGAATAGTGGTATGATATCAGATGTCCGGAATTGGAAAAATTGGTGATCGGCAATAGAAGATCAACAAATGTTGGATTGTTGATTACCGTAGGAGATGTGAATCTTCGTAAATCTCGGGATATATATGATTCAATCTGAAGGATCATCGAGAGCGTGATTTTTGGCGGAAATAGGGTCGGCAGCTCGGCCGGACCGGCCGCCCGAGATGCCCGCGGGGCTTTTGCATGTATCATCATGTTAGGTTTGAAAGCCCCGGTACACGTACCGTGAGCCTCTCAAAACCTCTCGGGCAATGTCGGCCGGGCAGGGCCGGGTCCGGGTCACAGCCCTACTTGTGACTGTAAATTCGAAGTTCACACCAATTTCTTATTTCCCTTATAACTTTTGCCATAAACCTCCGCTACTAGTGATTCAAAGTTTTTACATTCTTTAATCCACTCTTCTGTGTTGAATGAGCTATTTCCCATCACAATCTGATGTCATTTAACATATGTAATAGGCTGAAAGCCTTCATTTTTGACAAAATTCACCCATTTTTACTACTTTTCACAGCTTCTACTCCTTCTTTCTTGCTCATGTAATATGACATCATCTTCTATAACCTTAAAAATCTGGTAAAATCCTCTTGGCAACCTTAAACCCTGTTACTACCACCTTTACATATGTAATTTACATGTATAACCCTTGTTTACCATCCTTGAAAAAGTACCTTTCTCCTGATAACTTCTGTTTCTCCTTATCAGCCTTCAAGATTAAAATTGTAACAGTATAATATAATGTTTTTCTTTCATATTCTAACCTCACAAAACCCATAAACCTAATACTACTACCCTAAAACCCATTTCCAAGCCTGTATACCTATATTTTCAAATTTTTCTTATCTTTTTCTTATCTGTCTTTTTGTAATAATTTTGTAAGTAAACTGTAATTATATTAAAATTCTTTTTCAAATATGATGACATAATCTTGACCCAACAACCACACATAAGCCTATAAGAGCTTCAATTGATCTAAAAACCCCCATTTCAAATTTCCTGCTACACTGAAGTTTTCTAATAACTTGGTAAACTAAATAATGATTAATTTTTTGATTGATCCCATAAATAGATCACCACAACGGGCTGAGGGAACACAGTATCACAATTGTGATCTCAGACTGATTTCTAGAACCAAAGTGCGGTTTTTATTATCTAACTCCAAAGGATGTTATAATGGATCAATCTACATTCCCTGAGGATACAATTATAAGATTTTAAAAAAAGAGATCAAAATAAAGTAAAAGTATGTTTTCACCTAACTCCAAAAGACGTGATAATACATCAGTCTATTTTCCCTGAGGAGTTGTTTTACTGCAAGGCAGTTAAAGATGAAAAAGGTTGTGTGAATGTGTATAAGACTGATGGCCGTTGTATGCTTGTAATTGAGTCTGAAACATTACAGCCTGCAAGGAAAAAATTGTTCAACTGTAGAAAGAACTTTATGTTCTACTCTGATCATTATCCAGTATAGTGCTATAAGTCCATATTTGGAGATCTTCATCACTAAATCCTCCACTGTTCTGGAAGACCTAGGCTGCAAAGAGCACCGTTGCTCAATCTTCATCACAACTCAAGGATAGTACTTCCATCTACTTTGGAGTTTGTGAGATTTATGTATACTACATCTTGAAACACTAACCTAAACTAGTCTCAGCATTGGAGAGTACTGCACCAGGTGGTATGGGGGAGGTGCTGCTGGCCAGCCACCTGGTTTGTGTGGATGAGAAAAATCTTCTCACTCGGCAACCACAGTGGTCCTGACTTTGTCTGATCAGGTGAGTGGTATTTTTTGAGAAAAAGTATAGCTTTGAAGTTGTGCAAACTGAGTTTTGTTCAGGTTTGTAACCTGGAGTGTGCATGGAGGTGCTGAGGCAAAAATTGGAATTTTTATGTTGATGCTTGGACCTTGAAAAGGTACAAGTAATAACCCTTGTCCATGTAACAAGAAACCCAAGACAACCAAGTACCACATGTGTAGCCCAAAAAGGCACTACTGAATCACATACAGAAGAATAAACCAACCTTAATGGAATGGTGCCTGGAGACTACATGCACAGAAAGTAAAAGCACTTGGTTATGAATTAACCACAATTAACCACAATAATTTGCCCTTAGAAAGAATTCTATCTCAGACTTTGCCTTCTCCTCTTTCCTCACTCTCCCACACCGTGTCCTTGTGGCAGTTGCCCAACAATGCAAGCACACAGACTGCCTTTGAGGCACAAAGGCAACTTGTGTGCGCTTGTTGACAGGAGAACACCACACGGACATGGTGCCAGTTGCTCCATTCTTCATCTTCTCCCTTTTTTCCCATCTTAGGTCCTTCAGGCATCTTACCCTTTATCTTCTCACTCTGAGAAAATTCTAACAGCTTTTTGAACTCAAATATTCAAGACAAACCCCTCCCACCCTTGTTTTGAAGGGACTCTTCCCCCAAACTTCACTGTATTCTCTTCCCATGAGGGAAAGAGTCTGAAGGTCTCTAAATGAGAGACCTATTAGATTGGTTTCTTGCAAGGGGCAAAGTTTTTGCCCGTAGCTTGTATGCATCACCACCAGATAAATTATGTTGGAAAGTCACACATTGATAGCATCCTTAGCATAAGTGGAGGTAAAGGGTTAATTCATTAACACTTCAACCACTTTCAGCCTTTCACATCTGATGGTTTTGTAGGCAAAAAACTTGCAGTTTCAGGCTATCAAATACACACAACTTTCTAAGTCATGGACCTTTGCACCAATTTGTGCCTTGGTTGGCGCTCACAACAAAAGGTGAAAAATTAAGACTGCAAAAGTAATGTGTTTCTCAAAGGTGAAAAATGATTGGATTTACTGCACAAAATGATTAATAATGCAGCCTTGATGCATTTTCAATCACTTTGTAAATTAAATGTAATCATTTCTTGCCTTTGAAAAACACCTGATATCTTCAGTGTAAGAATGTGAGAAGATAGTCACAGAATATGCTTCCCTGAAAATTTCATCTTTTCTTTTCATAATCAATTAAGCTGAAAGATTGAGACTGAATGAGGTTTGGAGCCTCATAAACTTATGAAAGGTGGACCTCCTGACAGCTTTGATGATGCTTGGTGCTGCTTAGTCTGAGTGGCACTTCTTGATTTTGTCATTGACTTCACATCTGTTCAAATGTGATTGCACAAATTCTTGCTTTACCCATTTACTTATTTTCATACAACAAAAAAAGGCAAATACAACTTTCACAACAAAAGCTTTCAGAAAATCTTGTATTTGGAATCATCCATTTATTGTAAAGTGACATGCTATGTCCTTACTTTGACCATCTTCCAGTTCAAACCTACATATTCTGGTGAACAGTGGCGCACACATGACACAGGCTAGCGTCTGAGAATGGGGCCTGCAGGCATGCTTAGTCTTGGGCTGCCATAGTCCAGCGGCCAGGCCGGGGTCTGGCCTTGAAGTCGCCGGGCCGAGGCCGTTTGGAGGCAGTGTAACAGCCTGAATCTGTCCTTGGCAGGGAGTGAGAGGCCAGATCAAGGCTTCCTTCAATTTACCTTTCATTCATTTTCCATTTTTCTCTTTTTAAGCAAAAGGAAAAATAATTTATCCCTTACTTCAATTATAATTGCAGAAAATGAACCTTCTAGCTGGTCTGCAGCTGATTTGTTTGATTTTCTATTTTTTTCACCTTTTTTGAATGAAGACACTAAGACACAATTTTGGTACCACACACTGCGCACATCCTCCATTTGCATGCACATTGAGCAGAAAAAAGCCACATGTATGGCTGGAAAAAACAGCCACCACCCACCTGACTACATATATACCAAAAGAACCATGTTCTCAACCCAAGAATCAAGATCAACTCCTTCTAAATATCCCTCATATCAAATCAAAGCAATCATTTCCAAGATCTTTGGATCCACTTCTTCAAAAACCCAAATGCTTGGAGCATCCACAATGGCAAGCCCCAAACAGGGGCTATTGCCAAATGTAGCAATAGGGCCCTGGATTTGTGCTGCAGTGGTGATCCCTATTGCTAAATAAAAGCCCCCCAGCTACTAGTCACTGGCAGGCTAGAGACTACCACAAGTTCAAGAAGTTTTCAAAGAAACTTCAGAGGAACTAAGAAATTTCAGATAAATTGCAAAAGGACTTCAGATGGTGGCTACTGCCATTTGGACAGTTACATACCTTGATTTCAACTAAAAATTGTTTTTAAATCCACCAATACCTTGATCAAAACTCAAAAAAATGTGTCCACCAATATCCTAATTGTAACTCAAAATGTTTGTTCCACCCACCAATATCCCAATTGTATTCAAAATGTTTTGTCTGTCCACCAAGATCTCAAGTGTAACCCCAAATGTTTTTTCTGTCCACCAATATCCTAATTGTAACTCAATATGTTTTTTGTCCAAAAATATATTGTAACTTTAATTTACTCCATCCAATACTCCTGTGGCACTGGCACCATAAATATTTATCTTCATACAGTTAGAGGGCCAGCAAGGGGCCAGGGTTGGCCTGCCTCAAAAGATCCCTGTGTTGTTGGTAATTTTCATGTCAATGCAGCTGGAGTGCCCCCTTGATGGCCAGAAATGGGCCCCAAGGTTAAGTTAATGTCTGGGCCAGTACCCAAGGAAGTACCATAGCTGTATGAAGAAGGTACCAACCCCAGGGATAACTCAACCTCAGGGCCCCTTGCTGGCCATCAAGGGGGTACTCCAGCCGTATTGAAATAAAAAGTACCAACACCACAGGGCTTTCCTTTGCCTTGGAGCCCCTTGCTTGCCATCAAGGGGGTATTCAATTCATATTAAGATAAATGTTAATGGTGCCTCATGGGAGACATTCTGAGTTACAATTATGATATTGCTGGAAAAAGACATATTTAGTAGGATATTGAAAAAAAATCAAAGTCACAATTAAGGTATTGAAGGACAGGAAAATCATTTTGAGTTACAATTGGGATATTGGTGGATTTAAAAAACATTGAGTTACAATTAGGTCATTGGTGGGCCATGAAAAAATCATGTTCAGTTACAATTAATTTTGAGTTAAAATTGGGATAATTGTGGGCAAAAAAACATTTTGAGTTATTATCAAGGTATTGGTGGATGGAAAAGGTGCCAGAAAACTGGTTCCTTCAATGAAAGTCCCCCAAGGTTTAAGATGTGGACACTAGAGAACAGTGCCTACTTTCTTGAAGTGGAAAATTTGAGTTTCTGTAGATGTATCCTTAGGCACTATTTTTGGGCTGACAGTGTGACCTTATTGACATCTATCATCTAGTCTCTGGGCCAGATACATCCTCAGCTTGACAGAAAATTGATGCTTGTAGGACAACCAATTGACTTCATGTAGCCAGTTGCCATACTTGACACTGTATCACTCTGGAAGGATTGCCTCTAGCTGAAGTTATTTTGAAGCTTCATTGGAAATACTTCAAAGTTTGCTTGAAATCTTCTTGAATTCAGTGGTAATCTCTGGCCTGCCAGTGACTAGTAGCCAGGGGCTGTGGATGTATTTGGGGCCAACTCCAAACTTTGACCTTCAGTTGTCAAATTTGACAATATTAGTGGCAAGCCCCAAATTGATGCACTTGCTGAACCCCATACTTTACAAGTGTAAAGGTTTGTATTTACTACACCTTGAAGTGCATGTAAGCAGGACCCTGAATAGCTCTCAGTAAACATCCCATTGAAAAAGGTATGTTCTTACTTTGTTTTTTTTGACACGTAGTCAACAAAATAGGCGTCTTGGCCTATGTTGCCTTTGGATCATATCAACATCAGAGATATGAGTGTGAGAAGTCTTTGACCAAGGATTCTTGAGCATACCAACTTACCAGGAATGATTCTGAAATCCACCACATCTTGTATACATCTAATACCACCTCAACCAACACTTAAGAAGTTTTGATCACATTTCTTTGCTAATAGTCATACATACCTGTTATCATTTCAGGCAAAAAAAATCAATACCTTTTTTGTCCATTTACTGTGTCTCAAAGTTCTGGTGCTGTTTTTTTTCAGGTTTCAATTGTTACAAACCATGTGAAAATATCAGTTTTCATGCTTAATGTAATTAGGAACCTTAGAAGAAATCTTCAAAGTTTTTTTTTTCAAAAACATTTTCAGAATCATACCAACAAAAAAGCTCTTCTTGGCATTCATAAGCCTCAAATCAACAGGAGTTTGGGACATTCTTTCTTGGTACACTTACTAGGAGCATTACAGGGGCTCTGTAAACTGTCTGTCACCCATACTCTGTACAAATTTGGAGCCCAAACCATTGCATCTGGCCAAATGGTCTAGGGCCCCACTAAAATCCAATTTGGTTGATTTGGGGCCATGATTTGGGGCCTGACCACTGTGAATACTCTCATTGTACAAAATTTCTGAAATATGGTTTGTGCATGAGAAGCCTCTCTCATCCAACCAATGTAAGTTACTTATCATTCTAAACCAAAGTATCAACCATAAATCAATCTCTCAACCCTACAAGTTAACAAA
The DNA here is from genome assembly GCF_000204055.1 of Melampsora larici-populina 98AG31. Classification (NCBI taxonomy): domain Eukaryota; kingdom Fungi; phylum Basidiomycota; class Pucciniomycetes; order Pucciniales; family Melampsoraceae; genus Melampsora; species Melampsora laricis-populina. Next base: position 889,205 of record NW_006768778.1, read on the forward strand.
ACTCTTCTTCCATTTTCTTTCCTTTCTTATCATTATGTATTGATATCTACAGCTATTCCATTAAATGTTGAACCTCAAAGACAAACAAAGTAGAAAGTTCAAATTCCAGTTTTTGCCCAGATTTAACCTAGGAAACACTGGATTTTTTTATTTTCCAGTGGTGAAGTCTGATATTCAATCTTGCTTAAACTAGTCAAAAACTTCATTATTTTTTCTAAAGCTTTGACCTATAATGAAATGGTAGTATTTATATATTCAATAAAACCAAACTCCCAAAACCAATCAAAACAAAAAGATCAAGTCCATACAAATATCAACAAAATTACAACAAAAACAAAAACACATGATATCTTTTACAAAGACAAAGCCTACTTCCTTTTCTTTTTCTTCTTATTTCCCTTCTCTTGTATATATATATATATATGTGTGTGTGTGTGTGTTGTAGCCAACAAATATCTAATCATTTAAATTTGAAAGTAATATCAAAAATCTTAAAATAAACGTTTAATGAAACCAACTTAATTCTTCTACAACTTCATCAATTCCAACTTCATCTTGATCTTCTTTAATCAATGATTTTCTTTTGAATGAATCATTATACAATCTTTGAATTAAATCACCATCTAAAAACTCACAACCATCAACTTTTTTCCATTTATTCTTAAACTTTCTAAACCTATTTTACCCCCCCCCAAAAAAAATCAATCAATCAATCTTTCCTTCTTTTTCTTCTCTATTTTGTTTAGAAAGAAAAAAAAACTTACTCAGTTGAATCTAATCCACCAATACTTAAGATTTCTTTCTTCAATCGATCTTCTAAAGCCTTCAAGTGTTTATAAATCTTTAAATCTTCTAGTTTTATAATCACACCAATTCCTCCAGTCGAACTAACAAAAATCAATTTACCTCCATACTTTAAATCTTGACCATAGAAATGTTTTAAACTTTTAACCAAAGATCCTTGAAAGAAAAAAAATATCACATCAACAAAAACAAAAAACAAAAGATCATCTCAGTACAATAGAGAAAATCAAAAACACAATGATCCAAAAGAAAAAAAGACACCTACCTGCTTTAAAATGATTCACATTCTCTCCTAAATGAAATCCTCCAACCGTATCAAGATGATCATCATTAAAAACCTTTTCAACTCTCATCCTTCTCTCTTCTTCTTCCCATTCATCATCATCTCCTTTCTCCTCTTCAACGCTAAGCCCTTCTTCATCTTCATCTTCTTCTTTCAAACCCTTTTGTCTCTCTCTCATCTCAACAGTAAACAAATTGAATTCAGTATCAGCCGCCACAAAAACTCGATCAGAAATCATCCCAATAGGTCTAACAGACATAGCCGAATAATCTCGTCCTAAAACCTTTAATGAGAATTTCTTTAAATCAAATTCTAAAACCACTATACTTTTATATAAATCTCCTACAATGATCCAATTCTTTTCAGTCAAAACGGTTTGTGAAACAAACCCTCCTCCCCAAGTATCTAAAACTTCGAATCCTTCATCTTCTTCTTCTTCATTAATTCCAAACGCATGTACAAATGCATTAGCAGATGCTACAAACTTTCCTCCAGGTAATCCTCCTAATCCATGTACTGTTCCTTTCACTTTGGTCATCCTTTTTAATTTGAATTCTCTTAGATTTCCTTCTTGATCGTGCTTTGATGATAATCCAATCGTTAGAATCCTTCCTGTATTCGATTGACTTTCATTTGGATTGACAAATCCAGTTCCAATTATAAAATCTTCTATCAAATCTTTACCTAATTCTATGGCTGCAATACTTGTACCTTGTTCAATACTCAACAATTGAAAATCAAACAACACTTTTTTCCCCGATTTTCACAAATCCAAAAAAAACAATCTTTGATCAGTCAAGTAGATCCCCACCGTGCGGTTGAAAAAGAAAGGCTTACATTCAAATGTCACATCATCAATAATTTTCACAGAGCTACCCTTATCTAGTTCACCAGTCTGTTGATTAACTTTTTGACTAACACAAACCACCCCATAAGCTCTCATACTTTTCGAATGTGCAATCCTCTTAGGTTGTTCACCTCCCAATGGAATCTTAGAAATATGAATCTTTTCTAAACTATCAATTCTTCCCAGTCGAATTCCTTCTGAAGTGACTACTCCAACTCCTCTCGTTCCGATCTTGATGGCATCTGTTGCATCACCCAGTGCGACTGGTCTGTACTTTAATCGACCATCTACTTCTATCATCAGAGTTGGATGTTCACTATGAATCCAAACGGCTGGCTTTCCAAGTTGTTGGTCTGTTGGTATGTCTAAGACAATACGCGACATAGTGATCGGTCGATGTCCAAGGACTACAGTTCTTCGACTTTGCTCTTGAACCAAACTCCCATTCTCGAGTCCTTGAAGTTTGATACTAATCAATTCTCCATCATCCATACCCGCGAGTAAATGAGGATCTATCCCTTCTCCAAAGTTGGTGAACAATACCGAATGAACACCAAAATCAGAGCCTGTTTCAATAGTTGTCGAAACGTTCATCTGGTCCAAGGAGACTAAGGCGATAGAATTACTAATCCATTGTCCGACTGCCAAGACCTTTTGACTTGGGTCAATGGCCAAGCAAGAAACTTCATTTGGGAAGCGGATGGATCTGATACGTTATCCAAAACAAGATGCGTCAACAAAACTGTCAACCAGTAGAGAAAAGGGCTTTATACTCGGAAAGTACTGTCCACTCACTCTGATTGTACTAATAAATTATCTTTGACATGTAAGAGTAACACCTCACGCTGAAGCGCAACAACCGTCAAAGAAGCTCCGATTGCAGCAACAGTAATCAAATCATTCGATGTAGGTTCCCAACGAAACATCTCACCTACAATCACTTCTTCCTGAGTGACTTGAATTGGAAAAGCTTGAACATGATGACCCTGACTGATGATTTGACCTGCAAGGATAGTTCGTCGATCAGATTTAAACCCAGAAAAACTATCGAGCTCTTCTACGTCTTGACTGAATTGATCGTTTTCGATGATTAGGAAACGAGTCTCATTACGGAAGCCAACAATGAGGGTGACTTGTGGTGAGTGAGGTGTATCGATTGACCAAATGTGTTCGGCTCCAGCGATGGGTAACATGCCCAAGTCAGTGAGCGTGATACCATGGGTGATGATCCTAAGTGATCCATCTTGATATGCCCCACTACAGGTCACCAATTGATGATCAAAACCTTCACTCTGATCAACAACGCAGACATCAGATATCGGAGCCAAGTTGGGATAATTGGCCACCACTTCAGGTTGACAATCTTGAGCAAGGGCTGAATCGAGAGCGCTGATTCTCAAGAGTTGGGAATCGCCATAGTGTGAGGCAAGATAGATGAACCGATCAGAGATATAAACCAATGCTTCTGGTGATGAAACTTGACCGGCTTGTTGATATCGGAGCAAAGGTTTACCGCCCTCGGGTCGCTCGAGACGGATGACAAGTACATGACCGTACAGATCTCCTATCAACCAAACATCTGGTTGATCTTCCACTTTACAGAAACTGATTTGTGTTTCCAGGAGATAAATTGACGCAAGCAAGATGCGTCAAGGATGAGTATATACTGTCAGCACAAGTAGGCGCCATGATTGTCTGTGAAAGAGAATGAGAGGCGATGTGAGAGGATGAAGCCTAGAAGATAGTTAGCCTGGAGGTCGACGAGCGCAATTTGTGGAGAGGGCTGGAGGGAGGGGGAGAAGAGCGGAGGAAAGGAAGTCCGGAAACAAAGGAGAGAAGATAGAATATACATGTAGTGAATGTTTAAGGCAAAAGCTGACCAAGTATATGAACCCAATGGTATATTGATGCTGGTAACATGCTTGAGTAATTTATCTGATTCTGGTGCTCTGGTGGCGCCCGTCCTGGAGTCGACTGAACGATCGCGGCTTTTCCCTTTGCCGGTTGGATTAGGGAGCCGATCGGTTAGATAGACCAGTTCAACTGAGTCTTCACCTACTAGCAAAACTGAACCCTGATCATCAGGAATAGGTATGATGAGACTCGTATCTAGATCAGGGCAGAGATGGTTGGGACAGATGTCTTGATCGCAATTAGCTGTGATGAGATCGATAGACCGACTTCGTAAAACACGTTGACCCATGTGATTTGAATAAAGGATCAAGAGCGTTGGAGGAAGATGAGCAGGTAAAGCAGCAAAGTCGAGTGCATGAACATTGACTTCATTAAGTCTGAGTTGAACTATTTGATAGAGTTCTGAATCAGGATCGATATTGGTATCAAGATCAGGGTTGGGTGGATGATTAGATTTGAGTGATATGGTGGATCGTTTGCGTCTGCCACCAAGGGATGGTTCGAGATGCTTAGGCTTAGGTTTTGAGCTTGGCTCCAAAGGTATAAGATGAAGGATACCATTGAGAGCATGAAGGACAAGACATCTAGAGTGTGGATCGACAATCGAAGTTTGAAGATAATCAGCAGGTCGAGCGCCAGGTTGATTGAGTGAGATGGTAGCGGTAGTGATGACTGATTTAGATTGAGGACAATATCTGAGAGTGAAGAGGTTCAACTCAGAGGTAAGAACTAGTAAGGTAGCAGTTTGATTGGGTTGCTTGATGTAAGATTGAATATGATCGATTAAACCAAAGACAGGTAAGGTATGAAGTAAGTTGAGTTGATCAGGTTCGATAGCATAAATCTCAAGTTGAGAAGGTTTACTGGATGAAAGGACCAATTTGATGATAAGCTAAGAGTGAAGAAGTACTACTTGAAGATAATCTGTTGACTCACCAAAGGATTAAAGACTGAGAATGAGGTTCAAGAAATGAACACTTGATCGCATGTCGAACTGAAGTTGGAAGCTGGAATATAGATCGATCTTTAGCTCATCACCATCACCAAGAACTTGATTTCTTCAAGAGCACTCACTTGAGCATGACCAACATATAACATCTTGAAAGTTTTAATATATTCAATGAGAATGAGAGTGAGAATGAGAATGATGATATGGATACAGTCAAGATGGTAAAGAGTTGATCGACTTGAAACCAAAGTGACTTGAACTTAACCGCTAAAGTCAGAATATCAAGCATTCTTCTCTCCACAAAGTCCACACTTTCCATACCTAAAACCAATACACACCACTCCTTATCCCTCCTTATCCCCTCAAAACCAATCCACTCTGCGTCACAGGGCATACATACCTCATGCACCGTTATCCACCAAAATAAATTGCCCAAACTTCATCAAACAACTGACTGGGTGTGAGTTTATAAAATGGCCATGAAAGACCCAAGCCAGCTATATAAAAACATATGATCATCACTTTGACCTTTCAGATATACCTGAAAGTAATCCTGGTAGCTTTTTTCAAGCAAAAAATGGTCTAAATGATACCAAAAAATCAGGTATTCTTGGCCTCTAAAACACAAAAATTTGGGAGATTTTTGGTTGGTATATATGCTTCAAGCTATATCCAAGGGCCTCTTGTGCCCCCTCCCCAAAAAAAATCACACCATCCCATATGCCACTATAAAATCTATGTAATCACATAAAGCCTGTTTTTTTTGGTTTCAAACCAAACTCCGAACTTGAGAAATTGAAAAAAAGTAATTAATATATTTATAAAATGTTGCAGTAATTTATAATTAAGGGTTTTTGTAGCATATATACAAATCTAATTTATCACACATATATATATATATCCAAATAAAGTTACAATAAGAATAAAAATAAACGATTGTCGATTGATTTTGTGAATCCAAAGACAAGAAGTAAGTAAGTAAAAAAAACAAATATCATTAAATAAAGAAGCAAAGTAATAAAGGAAAAAAAACCTAGTTCATTAATTCGTAAAATATATTCATTATAATGTATAATCTAATACTACATGAAAAAATGATTTGGAGAAATGAAAATACATTTATTGACTGTTATGCAAAAGGAAACCAAAGCAATAATAAGGAAAAGAAAGTCAGAGTTTATAAACAAGAAGAAGAAAGAGAGAATGCGATTTTAATTTATGTAATTTCTATATATATATATATCACTCATTAAATGGTTAACTGTTTTATTAAAAGGCTTTAAGGAAAGGTAATGATTAAGGAAGTTCATTTGCTTAGAAAGAGAAAAAACGGATTTGAGGTTTTCAAAATAAAAGTTGTAAGAAAAAAAAAGACGGAATTGAATTAATATGATCATAATTGAAAGAGTTGTAAAACTTTAAACGAAGAATTTTGACCAAGATTATCAAAAGCATTTCTATGATTTAAGCTTTTCTGATCTTGATGTTGATCTTCATCAATTTGATAAAGCTTTTGATAAGATTGATTTTGTTTTAAATTATGTTGGATTTGTTGTTGATTAGAAAGTTCATCAACTTGAATCACCAAATCATCATTCCCATTCTCAAACCCAAGATTACATAAACTATTAAGCCCAAGTAAAAAGATTTCTTGAATCTTTTCAAATTTGATTAAATCCCATATTTCAATCATCGAATTCGATCCAATCATAATCAAATATCGATCGTCTTGATTTTTTTTGAAGCTGATCTTAAATGATTTAATTTGATTGGATTCCCATTGTAAAATAGGTTTAGATTTATCTCTAATTCCTTCAATGTTACCGAAATATCCAAATCCTACGAAGAAAACAGTATTATCATTAGTTGTACTTCTTTGATGATTGAATCTTGATAAGCAATTAGAAAAGAAAAAGAAACTCAACGATCAAAACAAAATAAAATTAATCCATCTTCAACTTCAAATGAATTTAAAAGTGAATGTGAAGTTTTGATTAATTTTTTAAACCTTTGATTAGCCAAAAGGTTTAAATCATTTTTAGTCAAGACTGAAAAAGTTTTAATGATTTCTTGATTTGAAGTTGAATTTGAATCTCTTGAATTTGAAAGGTTTATAATCATAAACTGTTTTGTAGATGATTCAATGATCATCAATTGATCTTTAATTAATTTGATTTCTTGAATTCGTTTGAATTGTAAATTGATTTTCTAATGTACAAAATCAAGTCAACAAAAATCAGTCATTTGTACTTTTGTGAATCGTGTGTTCAGGATGCTATGAATATTTTGCTTTACCTTTAATTGTGTGAAATTAGGAAACGAGTCAATCATTTTCATTTCTAAAACTATTAATTGACAACCAGAATCTAATTTCTCAACATCTATTTCAAATTTATCAAGAAAACCTTTGATCAATAAATTTTCAAAACACCCCAAAGTCAAGAAAAGTGAGAGATTATATGACTTACAAGTTAAAATGGTTCGATGATCAGTTAGTCTACCAATTTTAAAGGTTGAGACTTCTTTATTACTTTCAGAAATAAAAACCGGTAGATTCATTTCATGAGCTCTTTCTGATCTTCTAAAATTTCTTTGATTTTCCCTAACTTGTTGAGATTTTCTTTCTTCAATCTGTTTGACCAAAAAAAAGAAAGAGAAAAAAGGCAATGACAAGAAGGAAGAATCAATTAGTGAAAAAGTTTCCAAAAACGTTTGTCAAAGACCAAATCAACTTACGATTGTATCAGATGATATGATATTTCGATTTGGATTAGAAGTATTGGAATCGAAATTGTAGGAATTGAAAGTAGTAGCAATACTAGAACTTGAAGTAGAATTAGAATTAGATGAAGAAGATGATGATGATGATGAAGTCGAATCTGATTTCTTAACGAGGTTAAAACTACTCCTATTCAAACTCTTCTTCAAATTCCTAAACTCATGAAGATTCGAATCATAATAAGATTTCAAGCTAGGTTCAATCAATGCCCGAGTCTGAGTAGTAGTTCCACCATAAGGTGTACAAGGTCTTGAAGGCTTTTCAATCAAAGGTGATGAATTTGATCGATCTCTTGTTGATGATTTTTGTAAGAATTGATTTAAGGGGTATAAGAAAAGTTGAGAATTGGATAAGACTACGATTTGATTCAATTCCATTAAAACTTCACATTGTTGTATGTTCTTTAAGTTCGGTAAGATGAAATGAAATGAATTAGGTTGATGTTTTTTACCTATCCATAATCCTTTTTGACAACCTATAACTAAATAGTTATTTCCATCTTGAGAGATAAATTGAGCTGAACAAGTTGGAATCTGTGAAAGTTGAATTCATTGCGGAAGAGTGAGTTAGTGATTATGAGTTTGATTGATGAAACAAAAACAAATGAACTCAACTCCATGTAATGGTCTGGGGGTTTTTTGTTTCAATAAATGCTCATCAGCTGAATGTCGATTAAATAAAGAATTGAACTCTTCAAGTTTAGCATGAAATTCCAATTGATGTGAAGAAGTTGTCGTAAAGTTTAAGATCGGTAAAAGTTTGAATACTTCGATTTGTTCAAAATTTTGTAATCTTTGATGAATTGCTTCATTAAATTTGTCAACCCAAAATGATCTAAGTTTTTCATTTTCTAAGTAGATTGTAATCGTACGAGGAGATACGCCAAAAGATTGAAATGTAATAGGAAATAATGAATTCGACACTAACGGTTGATTTGGAAAGCTTAAATTCGAATTATTATGTAAAAAGGATTTTAATTTATTAACTTTTTTGTGAGCTAGTTGATCATCGGTTTTCGAAAGTTTCATAAATTCTAATCTGATGGGTTCTTCAATGATTTCGTGATATGTGATTGATGGATTTGATTTTTGTATAGGTTTAGTGATAATGAAATAATGGTCGATCAAAATTCCATTGACTTCCATAAAATTATTCAACGATCCTTCCTTCTTTTTGATCATTTCTCCTGAACAATATAATCTTCTACTCGGAGCTTTTAAATGCAATGCCTGAAAATTGAGAAAAGAGATAGTCAGCCGAGTAAAAGATCAAGTCAACAAAGAATTGACTAACAGTATAATCATGTTTGTTGATTATAGATTTGTGTAGCTTTAGTAACTTCAATCTATCTTGCTGCAGTTCTATTAGGGTGTTACATTCTCGACATTGATTTTTGATCAGGTCGGTAGCCGATGTTAATATATTGAAATCTACATGATCCTTTGGAGTGTTTTCTATCAATCTATTTAATAATAGTGAATATCTTACTAATCTCAAAGTAGGTCTAGAATAAAAATGACGAAAGTCTTTCTTCTTAACATTTCTTTTAGGAATACTCTGAAAAATCAGAGAAAAATGAGTGACTTTGATTTTCTTTCCAACAAAACTTCACCGCGATAAAATTTGGAAAACTCACTTCAATTAATTCGGCAAAGAGAGGATTGAGAATCATTTGTTTTTCAATTTGGAATTCACCTAATGGATGATCCTTAGCATAAGAAGTATATAGGTTTGACCATCGTAAAGCAAAGGTCAAGATCAATTGAGGAATTAAATCAGTATTCTCAGGTTTTATAATTTGGTTCAAGAATGATTGATGATGATCCTTGATTTCTAGAATTGTAGAAAACACTTTTGATGCAAACTTCTCTAGATAGTCGTGTTGAAAAATGGTAGGAGGCGTGGGGTCTTGTAGGGGGATAATGAACAACTTTTTCGGGGGGGGAAATAATTCAATCCGCAACAGAAAAGAGTCAATGTCAGAATTAGTTTAAAAAACGGGTTAATTTACTGATGTTCAAAAAGAAGGTCGGGAATTTACAGATTGATAAGTATTAAGATCATCAAGATAATCAATTTCGCCTGTGATGAGTTCTTGGATGATTGAGAACCTAGTGTTCTGATCAAGTTGACTTGAGCTCAATGAAGATGATTGAGTTGGAGATGGTTGATGCTGTTTGAACCCATCATATCAAAATTGAATTTCAATCCAACGAAAGTTTGTCAATCCTGAACAAAACAACTTACATTCATCAAATTGTGTTGTTGTTGTTCTTGTTTTTGCTGTTCTTGATGATGATTTGATGGTGGTGGCCGTTCATCGTGATGGACCGTCGTCATCTTCTGAGGGTGATTGAGATTTCAAGGAAAAGGAAGATTAACAAAATAAGTCAAGTTTTCAAACAGAATGAAAAATAAGAATAAGAATAAGTGAGAATGCACAATCAATTTCAAGATCTAGATGAACAGAGAGAAATTCAATTACAATTGAGTTTGAAAGAAAAGAAAAAAGAAAGAAAAGTGGAGCTAATGTGAAGTACAATCCAAATCTATCCAAATGATTACAAAAAACAATCAAGTTTGGAGTGTATTGGGTTCATCGGAGTTTTTGTAATTTCAAATACAAATTTTCAAATTCAACTTCTTTGATGATACTGTCGATTTTTACAAAGCTCACCGAAACTTCCAAGCCAAATTGCTCGACTTTTGCGGATAAACTTGGACAAGCTTTTCTAAAATTAACACTTTTAACCTCGGAACTCATCAAAACATTAATCTTCCATTGATTTTGAACTATATAGTTATCTAATCATCATTTTCGATTCGTCATCCGTCTTTCACTCTTGAGTCTTCAGTTCTGGACAACTTGAAGCTAGCTGAAGTGTGTAGATTCATGTTTTCAATCAGTGAACTCAAATTCATGAAAATCGTCGTCATACTTTGTATAATCAAATCACAAAAGCTTGCTGCTTGACCAAATTCGCCCTCCAAACTCGAGCAAATTGGCGGGGAATTTGTGGCAAGCTTTTGTGATTTGACTATATATAGCATCCAAAGCCTAAAAGATACGTTGAAACAAATTGCAACCTCTGGGTTTACGAACAACCTCTTATTCCCAAACAGTAGGTTTCTTAGATTTCCTATCAACTTGAAGATTATCACCACATCTCCCTTTGGGAATTCAGGTGAATCAAGGTGATGATCATTATCATTAATCATTAAAGATATTAAATCTGATCGATAATCTCCTCTTATCATCTCGAGACTCGAGCAGATGATCCGATTTGAGGTCGATTTGATAAGTGTTAAAGAACCCATCAGATCGATTTGAATAAACGTGAATAGTTTTGAAGCTGTGTTTCAAGCAACTTTGAGCATGCAAGTGGTGGTAGCTTGGTGTGAGATGGGTTCGACTTGAGTGATGGATTAGTCTGAATGATGGGTCTCGATTGGTAAAATAGAACGGTTCGATGTCCTGGTAAAGAAGTTCTTAGCGATTTGATATCTGGTAATACACCTGGACCAAAACATTCTTAAGATCCTTTAGATTCTACGAATGGTTTTTAAAGCTTCGTGCCAAAAGAAAAGCTTCAATGGATAGTACAAAATATAAATAGTAAATGTAGGGTATTTGGAAACGGTAAAGAAGTTTGAATGATGGGTTTTGAATAATCATCGCATATTTGCCGGAGATGACTGATGGTATTACAATCAGGGTGGCTCCTGAAGATAAGTTACAACCTGTAATCTTTCCTCATACATCTCAAGATCGATTAGAAACGAGATACAATCTTGAACGCGCATGGATTACAAGGATGGCGTGTCAAGTTAGGATGGCATGGGACTCGAGTCCTGATGACCACAATCAAGAACCGAAATGAACATCAAATGTGTGTGATGAGGAAGGTTGAGAAGAATTCTGTCGCCAATTGTTGTTGAGAGATCAATCTGATGTTGAAGGTCAGGCAAGTCGCGAATTCCATACCTCATAAGGGTCGGCGCCTGGCATGACCCCGAATTCGATACCCTTACCTGGCGGGCGGTTTTCATTCGCATTCCTGCCACGGAACGATTGAAGAGATGATGGATTGGTGTCATTCGCCTTGCTATGCATGACGATGAAGCCCAAGTGAAACGATCTCAAAACGCTACAAAAGCATGACTCTTGGTACGTCTTTCCTTCATTCACTTCATCCTAACAAATTTACTTGTTTTATATCTTCCCATTCTGTTCTTTATCTAGACATTGATTGTATATAGCATCATTCTTCTTTAATTAGAAAAATCCATCTTTAAACTCTTTTTTTCGTGTTCAATCTTCTTTACAACTTTACCATTCCTTGCGAATTGACCCTTTCTACATTTCTTACTACCTAATACTTTTCAGTCCTTTGATCTTGATTAGATTTCTTTTTTTTGAATTTCTTATAAAATTTCATTTTCGAGCCCTCTTTCATCATGCGTTTTGGAATCACTGTCAGTTTTGCTACCTTGGCCATCGTTTTGGCTACTAATCAACAGGTAGATAATAACGCTGCTCATAACTCCTTGTTAACGTAAGTTTGTTTCCCACTTCTCATCATTTCATTTTAATCATATTGAAAATTTTATCTTACCTTTTCTAATAGTCGTCAAAGCAAGTCTCCCGCAAGTGGTGCTGGTGGTTCTGACGCCAAGCTTCAAGGTGATCCCAAGACTTGTTCCTCGCTCATCAAGATGATTGAAGGTTGTAAATCGGGCGGTGGAGCTGCTCCCAAGACTCGTCGTCATCTTTCTGAATCTGGTTCTAATGACTATCCGTAAGTCTTATCAAATTCCTCATAAGATTTGTTTCCAGGTGCAAGTGTAACTTGAACTGAGTCTGATTCATTACCTATAGTTTGACTCGTCGAGCTCCTCCGGGAGGCGACAGCAAGGCTGGAGCAGGAGCTTCTGCCTCGGATTCATGCTCAAAATTGGCGGCAATGGCTAATAAAAAGCCGCAAGGATCAGGTTCGCCGCCTAAACCTAAAGGTCCATCGTCGACACCTCCGGCCGCTTCGACCACAGCTGCTCCAAGTCGTCGTGATCTGATTCACAATGTCGAGCATAATTCCTTGTCCACGTAAGTTTACCTCCAACTTCTCAGCATTCCATTTCATTCACATTGAACTCTTTCTCTTGCTTTTCCAATAGTCGTCAAAACAAGCCTCCCTCGAGTGGTGGTGGTGGTGATGGCAAGCTTACAGGTGATCCCAAGACATGTTCCTCGCTCATCAAGATGGTCGAAGGATGCAAATCGGGTGGTGGAGGCGCTCCCAAGACTCGTCGTGATCTGTCTGGGTCTGATGACTCCCAGTAAGTCAATTCCCAAAGGTGCTTGAAAGTATAATTTAAACTGACTCAGACTTGTTACCCATAGCTTGACTCGTCGAGCTCCTCAGTCAGGCGACAGCAAGTCTGGAGCAGGAGCTGCTGCCTCGGATCCATGTTCAAAGCTGGCTGCGATGGCTAATAAAAAGCCGCCAGGATCAGGTTCGCCGCCTAAAACTAAAGATGCATCATCGAAACCCCCAGCCGCTGCGACCGAAGCTGCTCCTAGTCGTCGTGATCTGATTCATAATGTCGAGCATAACTCCTTGTCCACGTAAGTTTACCTCCAAGTTTCAAGCATTCCATTTCATTCACATTGAACTTTTTCCCTTGCTTTTTCCAACAGCCGTGACAACAAAAAGCCAAAAGGATCAGGTCAGCCTAAACCTAAACCCCCGCCATCCCCACCCGCTGCAACCGACGCTTTGTCCCCAGCTGCTACTCGCAGTCGCCGTGATTTGATTGATCATGCTGAGCATAATTCTTTGTCCACGCAAGTTTACTTCCCGCATCTCAAATTTTCATTTCAATCACATTAAACCTTTTCTCTTGATTTTTCTAACAGCCGTCAAAACAAGGCTCCTGCAAGCTCAGGCTCAAGTGGTAGTCCTGATAACAAGCTTCAAGGCGATTCCAAGTTGTGTGCCGCGATCATCAAGATGATCGAAGGTAACAAATCAGGTGCTGGAGGTCCTACTGCCTCTCCCAAGACTCGTCGCGCTCTTTCTGGGTCCGATAGCTCTTCGTAAGTCTTTTCGAACTTTGCTTGAAATTGTAAGTTGAACTGACTCAGAATCATTATCAATAGTCTGGTCCGACGAGCTCCTCCTTCTGGAGACAATAGCAAGACTGGCACAGCAGCCACTGATGCTGATGCATGTGCAAAATTACAGGCTATGGCTAAGAAGGCACAGGGATCAGGTTCGAGTCCACCAAACGCGCCTAAACCCAAGCCTGGGTCGACCACCACCTCGTCCGCTCCACCCAACGCTTCGCCTAAAGCTGCTCCTAGTCGTTCCTAGTCTTCATGATGTGGATGCAAATGGGGAGATCGTACTCATCTGAGACTCGATTACATCTTCTTATTCTGTTTTGCTAGTCTTGTTCTCACATTTGTATCACAGCTCCGGTTCTTTAACATCTTTACTTCGATTATATCCAAAAAAAGTCCTTGATTTGTAACACTCCACACAATTGTAACGTTAAAAAGTAATTCATAAAAAAGTTCTGTCAAGTAGAGTCAAAGCATGAAAACTCAAATGTATTTTTGATACACGACTCGTGTACATCACTTCACAAAAGTTTGATTGATTGAAGATTCCTCCAGAAAAAATCAGTCAGATAATCTCGTTGACTTGATGAAATGATAGAGGCTTTTCTGCTTAACAACCCTGAGAACACATTCACCATAAGACCTTTACATGAAGCATAGAACTTTTTACTTGACCCATGGACTCCAGCTTTACACAATGTAAGGCTACTTATCCACGACCTAGTATACCACCCATTCACCTCCAAATGAGGATCATCATCATCTAGTGTCGTTCAATCGTGAAAGCTGTACATCACACAAACACTTGTAGTTCAAGGACACGTGAGATCCCAGGTACCAGAACTGATGATTCGTATCTTCATAGAATGCTCTGTACACTTTGATTTCACAAGTGCTGCCTTGTAAAATTCGAGAACATCTTGAAGTTGTGTGATCAGGAATAACCAAGTCATATTTTGCCTTGTCCCGGACATCACTTGTTATGTTTGAACCAGGGATGATATGTAGGCCATAGTTTTTGTGAGATCAGTGTAAATATTGATCAAGAATAAGTGCATCAGGTTTCATAAAGTGTGGAACAAAGTCCCTGTTATTGTCAATCTTCTTGAGCTCTCAGGAGGTTTTACAAGTAAGTTTGTGCAAGCTTTCTGACATTTATTTAAACTTCACAACAAAACCCTCGGCTTTGTTAAGCTAGACCAGAACATAAGGCAAGTGGTAACCTTCTTTCTCTTTAAATGACTTTCCTTTATTACAATTGGTATGATTACTTGTATCTGATCTTTGTTATTCATATGCTTGTAATTACTTTCAATCTGTGACAAAACATTTTTCTCGCTTCTAATGAGAGAGGACATTCTTGTCAGTTGAAAAGACTTCCTTTCCATTTGTGAGACTCTGTTCACTATAGACCATGCGCGCAGATAATGACAATACAAGTGAATTATCAAGAGAAATCATTGAATTGATGTATATATTACAATTAAGAGAAAAAATACATCTTTCTTTATAGGAATGTGAGAAAGAAACTGGATTTCTTAAATCTTGTTTCATCCTTTGATTAATTGATTCTCCAGATGAAACAACCAAGAAAAATGTACTTAAGATCACTCTCACTTTCATCATCACCAAGGTCAGATCAGTATGGTGATCATTGAATCTAATAATACACTGGGATCGTGACAATCATTCATTAAAGCTATATTTCATCAAATTAAAAGATCATGTGATCCTAAATACTTTGTTTCCTCTAAATCCAAACCTTCACAAACGTTGATAAATTAAAATTGTAGGATTAGCACCAAACACTTCATATTTTTCACACCTAATCACATCTTCATCTGAAACCTTAATCCAATTAATCTCTTCAACCCTTCTAAAAGTAATATAATGACCAGATGTATGATTTCCAAAATGAACGACTACTGAAACTAATTGATAAACATGTTCAGCTTTAGTTTGATCATTTAGATTGTGTCTTGAAATTGAGGTTTCTGCTCTACGGTTTAATTCATATGTGGTGGTAAATCTATCCATGATTAAGATTTCGGGAAAATTCACTTTACAATTGTTTTTGAAAATCTGTCCTTTTCTATAATATGAAGATCTTGATAAATGTATCATGAGAGCTTTAGGTGGCTATTTTAATTCGAAAATGTTATATTAGCTTGATCCTATACTTTACAAAAAAAATGAACGAATTAAAAGAGATTGATAAACTTACCCTTGAAAACATCGTTTGTTTGGTCGTGGCTCGGCTCATGATTGGAAATAGTTCAGCTTCAAGTTTTTGGCTGAAGATTGAATGTTCATCGTTGTTTTTAAGAACTGATTGGATTTCATCAATCAATTTCTTTAATTCTTTAATTCTTTTCTTTTTATCTTTTGAGATTGAGGTGGGCTGAGATGAGAGTTGATCGAGTTCAGATTTCATTCTTCGATTAGCTTCTATTATTGAACATCTTCTACAATTATATTCATCTAAGAGTTCTAATTGAGTGAAATCCTTTAAACAATCTTCGAGTTGACATTCGGGCTGAATGTAGAGCAATAAGATATGAAATCAATCAGTGTATGCAATCATCTGATGTGCATCTGACATAGAATCTGAATCACTTACAGTCATGGGTACGTTGAATGAGAATTGATCAGCAGGTTGATGTCGAATAGCAGAAGAATTTCCACAAGTAGCACAACCAATTCGATCAGCCATCAAACTCGTAAAAGGACTTCTTACAGCTTTTAAACTGAGATCTAATTCACTAATCTCATTAACTTTTGATCTTGATTTCGTAGAAAGAAGTTCGATCAATCCATTTGAAGAAGTTGAATAATCAATACCAAGGTTTAATAACCTATGAACTTCGATTTCGATTGCATCCATTAAAACTACAAAAAACTCATGAGCATCTTGTTGATCTGAATTTAAGATTTGGTTTTGATTTCCTTCTATTTCTAATAATGCTTCAATCACACCTCTAGAACTTAATACTTTTGGTTTATTTTGAGTGTTATTCACAAGTTCGATGATTTCATTTAATGCTTTTACTACTATAGGTATTCTTGGTTGTTCTTGTTGAGTTTCATGACTTTTTTGTAGAATGGTTTTTAAATACTCTGTCATTGATGGAATTGATCCCAGTGCTTGAATTATTGCATTTAAGAAACATAGATTCGATCCTGGATTGGTTAATCCTGGATAATATAATTTCTTGCTATTGTTTTCAATCAAATCAAATCAATTCACTTGAATTAGTTATGCACCTTATTTACTTTTTGACGCAAATTAAAAGAATGGAGATTAGAACCAGTTAGAGAAAGACTAACGGACACCATTCCTTTTATCGATCTTCAACTTGATTTCTTCTTTCTTTCGTCTTCGAGGTTAACAAATGATTGGTCCAATTTCTTTACTTCAAGACCTCAAAGGGTAAACCGTAAATTGCTGTGTAATTTGTTCGGATGAAAGCTGGAATACAATTGGGGCGAAACTACAGTTTGTTGAAATGTAGTTGATCTAACTTCATTCTTTCCTCTTTTACAAAATATGTACATTTTCTAATTCAATCTCTCTCGACCCAGTCGATTCAAACCGTTTTCAAACTGGAGGTGAAGACTCTGGTGAAATATTTGTTGGTGCAATACTTTCTGATTGAAAGAGTCAATTTTTTTTGCCAAGAAAAACAAGTTTTGATTTGTTTGGGCATGACATCTGAATGGTTGAGCAGTGAGTAAACTTTTTAAAACAAAATTTCGAGAAGATATCCTTCTTCTCAGTTGATATACGTCCTTGCAATCTACCAGAGACCAGGAGGCAAGTGAATTCACTGAAAGTTTATTCTAAAAGATTTGAAGAAAAAATAACTCCTCCAACACCCAACATAGATATTCAACTCAGTCATGATTAAAAAAATTCCCCAGGTAAAAGCATGCAAGCGTGACTCAAATATCTCAACCAATGACTAATTCCTACAGATTGATAACGACGAGAAAAGCAATGTTTTCATGGATCATATTTGACAGATAAGTAGAGAGTTTGTTATGTTTCCTCAAAGGTATTCCAAGAATCCACGAAGAGGCGAAAAGAGCATGCAATTATTTTTGAGGTAAGAGAAAAGAGAAAGTAGAATAAAAAAGCAGAGGACATCCGGATTGCAGACAAACCGTTGGAGCTAATCAGGTCAAGCTTCTTGAGCTCATCTGCAGGCTCATTTTGACGCTCCACACAGTGTCACAGGTACCAGATGCTAGGGAGGAGTGAATGAGCAATTTCAAAGTTCTTCTCATATTTGATCAAGTTATATCGCCAACATTTTTGGCATTTTGATTCAAAATTATTGTTCGCATCTGCTGATTGGTCGAGCAAAATGGTTTCGCTTCATATGTCAGTACTGTCCCCCATGGTTTTTTCATATGGGTCTGGATTCTAGGTTTCCATGTCGAGAGATTTAAAAAAAAATTGAAATCCTCCCTGATATTCCTGCTCTCGATAATCTATTCATCGACTCTCCAATTAACATGATAATTGATGCTTCGGACCTTGTATCTCCTACATTCATTTATGTAATACTGTCTACAGGCAGCCAGGCTCAAGTTGCAATCAATCGAAAGGGATGGGATAGGATAGGATCCCTGCCAATCCGAACTTGATCAATCTCTCGACGGAAATTTGAAATCCATCGAAGCAATATATATCACTTAATAACACAGCCGCCCTGTCGTGCCACCTTGCATCTTGATTCTTGAATCTCAGGAAGACCTTGGCTTCTCTGAAAAATGAAATTCATAAAAGATAAATTGCCTTTCGAATATGTCAAATTGTAGAGTTTCGTGTTCTTGCGTGGTACAAGAAGCATTTGCCAGGAAATCCAGAGAGTTTTTTTGCAATTGGAAACAATCCAATAATTTGATAATTTGTGTATCTGACGGCTTCGAGAAAGATGTCATCACTCATTTCCTGTGATCCGAAGGAAGTACACTGAGAGTTCTTTGAATGATCACCTGATGATAATGTCTTGTACGTGGTTGTTGGAAATTCGGCAGCAGAGGTGGAGTTCTGGCAGTAGCAAAATCACTATAAATTCACCTCCATCATCCTTCCTTCTTTCCCTCCTCATCCGCTTTCCATTATCATCTCAGCTTCTCAACTTCTTAATTAATATTTCCCTTATATTATAGATTATTATAATCTTTGTCAATCTTTCGCAGTACATATAGATCCAGTAAATTTTTCTGCTCGTCGTCTGAAAGTTTCACTCGTAGTTCTAACCATTCTTCTTTACTCTCGCAGATACTTTTTGAATCGCTTTACCGCACGTTTTTTAAAATCCACCAAATATGCATCTGTCTACCATCGTTTCCAGCTTCGTGCTTGCTGGTGCGTCTTACTCTCCTAATACCACACCTATCCTTTATTGACTCTTTTTATTTGTGGCGTCTTTTGAACACTCCAGCCGTCGTTGCAGCTTCCCCGACTCCCATGTAAGTGTGATACTCCTATGGTACTACAGTCTCTCTTGCTAACGTTGCATTTTTACATCTGCTGGACAATTGGTTGTCCGTAGCCCATCGGAGCAGTCAGCTGGGTGAGTTCCACCCTCATCTTCGTGGAAAAGTCTTCTCGCTGACCGCTCTACCCTCATGAAGTGATCACAAAGTCACCACAAGATGTTTCAGTGGATGTCCCGTCGGCGTCCCTGCCTTTAACGGAGGCGGTGGTTTCGTTCAAGGCCCTGTCGTCTTCAGCCAACAAGGATCTTTCAGCAGCTTTTCATCCTTCACCAGCAGTATGAATGTCTTTTCTACCGCTTGTACCAGCACTGTCTCGGCCTGGCAGGGTATTTCATCAATCCAGATCATCCACCAACAGTTCCAATACATGATCGTCAGTATGTCCACCCTGTTTGCTTCTTTCCAAACCGGATGTAACATTTGCAACCCCGGACAATCAATCGCGGTGAGTTTCTTCATTATCTTTGGCTTTGGCGAGCCACACTCATGATGACATGCCTTCTCAGTTCACTCAAACTGTCACCCAAGTCATCATTCAAGTCCAATCAATGGTCTCGTTCATCTACACCCAGTTTGGTGGTCAAATCGTTGTTTTCCAACGTAAGTGAAAAACATATTCTCCCTGTTTTCATATGCTGACTCCGTGTATCTTTCCTACAGAGGAATTCTCGATCTTATCGCTCTTATTCCAAACCATCATCGGTATCGGTGCCACCTTGAACGTCAACATGCAACAACTTTTCATCACTAACCAATTCAACTTCCAATTGTTCAACTCTTGCGGTATTCAAACCAACGCTTGGTTCCAAACCGGAGGTGTCATCTTCCCCCCACAACACGTCGGACTTCTTGCTCAGCTTCTAAGCCCTGTCCTTCTAGCCATCCGTCCTGTTCTCAACGGTGTTGGAGACCTCTTGACTGGACTCGGTGTTGGTGTTTCAAACCTTTTAGGTAACCTCCTCTAAGGTTCTTTTGTCTCGAGTGAACCCTACGCAATTAGAAATGTATCTCTGAGCTTTATGTTTTCCCCTCATGATTTTCTCTGATCTTACTTGTTATTTGAACCTGCGATGGTGCTCCACGGCCTCTGATACCGATTTTGCATATGTCTTTTCTCTTGTCTCTTTCTGTTTCTTTTCTACCGCTGAGACTCTGATGTCCTCACGAACGATCGTCGTCATAATGCAATAATTCTCCAGTTTATTCCTAACTTCTCGCACTCTTGTGCCTCGCTATATGCGAAAAAGGTGCCATCCTAGCACTGCCGACACATAAGAGCCGTAATCGTTCAGTCCACTCACGTGGACACCTCCATGATTTGATCAAGCCCATCCCCGGATCAATTTGCCTTCAAGTCCCTTTTCTCCGTTCGCTTCCAGGGAACCTGTCCACAATTTGCATGATCCTTGATAGACATCGCAGCATTCTTGATAGACTTTCATCTCGATATTGCGGTTGAAACTCCCGTGCGAGAAGACCGACATCGAGTTTAAAAAGCCCTGAATTTCATGATCGACAGACTGAGTGGCGTACAAACCAACTATGAAGCCGAACCTTGTCCTTGATATCCGGCGACGGAAATCTTTTGTGTCCTGCTACATACTGACACCGATGTCCACATCATTATGCAGCGATCATCGTCGAGATAAATAAACCGTCCGATTGTTTTAAAAAGTCTATCGTATTTTACAATTTGCCACAACACCTACAAGACTCATGCACCACATGATAAACATGTGGCTTGGATTCAAAACTTGATCAAATTTGTCCATAGATTACAGAAACCAAGCCGTCAAATTTCAATGAACTGACTTCTTGATCATATTTTTGTTAACTTTATTTGAATCTCTTTTCGATTCAAACTTTTTTTTTTGAAAAAAAAAGTACATCTTACTCCAATACATACATAAAGATGTCTGTGCTTTGAAATAGGAAGAGTGCAATATAGAGGAGAGGAATTTAATCGGCTTTGAATAATCGATTTGTACTGTACATATACACTACACTTTGAAAAGGTGTAAAGTTGAGAAGTTTTAAGGACAGAAGGAAAAAAAAGAGATGGTATTTACAACAACATATATGAGCTCTTGATTTAAAATGAACATTCTTCATCTTTCTGTCCATCGATGTCCTGATTTTGTGTGAGTAGAAGGAAACAGAAAACAAAAAGGAAATGTTGATGCGCACAATTAATTTTGTATATGTACCTGTTCCTCCAGTTTTAGTACATACCTTGTTTTTTTTTTCTTGTCAATCTCTTGTGAATCCTTCTTTCCTTTCCGCTTTATGTATCAGTTCATAGAGTTCTTTATAATTCTGCCCAACTTTCAATTTATCTTCATTCCATCCTTAAACTTTTCAATCAATTCGATTCGATTTGATACTTCATATCACCAAATACAACACACACTTTTAACTTTACACATATCCTTTTTTTTGGCATTCATTCAAAAAAAAAATTGTAGCTGTCTTGAATCTTCAGCCGTGATCGATTGCCCAGACCTTACACACTAGCTAGGTCGGTCTTTACGCACTCATCCAGGGAATCCAAGTTTTTTTTTACAACAAACAAATACCCTTCAGGAAGCTTTCAACGTTCATTTCACCCGATTCAATCCACTTCACTTGGTTTGTGATCCTTTCCCGCAGATTTCTTTTCTTTTATCAAGTTTTCCTCTATATTAGCTGTACTCCTTGCCGACTTCGTTCACCTACCTACCTACATACATAACGTTCTTTCACTTTGACTCTTAACTCTTTCCACTGGCGCTGGAATTGAACTCAAAATATAAAGTCAGCTCGACTCTGTAGTTCAAGTTATGAGCTAGTGTGTGTAGACTAGAACTCAGATCAGCGCAGATCCTCTAATGTCCTTCTCTGGTGCTTGAGATCTATTCTAATTCTCCCTTCACATACCATGTATATCGGTGCTGTCCTTTTCATTCCTTTGGGTAGCACTGGCAGCACTGCATTGGATTTAACTGCATACAATAACTGTCAAATGATCCACTTCTCCTGCTTTGATCTTTTGACATGCTTCTTTCTCTATGCATCTCTCTTACTTCCTCGGATATTAATTTTTGAATTCGGTCTGATCTTCTCTTCTTCCCACTCGGATTGCGCTTTGGTCTTGACTCAAATAAGTTTTCATCTCACAAGTTTATCAAATTATATCATTGGGCGGTATCGAGGATTCCAATTCTAACTCGCCTATCACGATTCACGACCGTGTCATCACCCTCTCTTTCACCGGGTAAGTGGATCCTCTTGGTCTATTTTCCTTCAATCTTTTCTGTCTAGCTGTCTTGGATTCTTGAACCTTTGAGTCCTGTCAGGTCGTGCCTCGTGAGAGGGTGTTACACATATGTTATTTCGATACATTAACCAGCCAGGTCTATGCTCAGCTTTATGCTCTCGTATCATCGACTCACACGAGATTGATTGAGCAGATGACACCTCGTGCCCCGGCCTTTGACCTCCATTTGAAGCCTGACTTGAAGCTCAATTGACATCCGCTTTCCCTTCTCAGGCTCCACCTGTGGTGCTTAATGGCCGGACCTATTTGACAATTTCTTTTCTCACAGCACACTTGAAGTTTTGAACTGACTCGTAGAATAGTGCTCTCTCTTTTCTCATTCAGACATTCAGATTTAATTCTCCAACTTGTTTTTTTTTACATATACAAGCACCACAACATTCCAAAGAAAAACAAATTGCACCCCAATACCTTATCTCTCTTCCTTCTCTCCCTCGTAGCCTTTCAACTCCCCTTCATCAACTCACTCAACCATGGACTCTGCTAGTCTAGCCGAACCTACGCGTCCCGAATTGGTAGATGACTTTGTAGTGGCTATACATGATTTCACATCTCTTAGCTCTGGCTCCAATATTTGTTTATCATTTTCAGCCGGTCAGGTCATTCGTGTTTTAAATCGAGATGGATCAGGTTGGTGGGATGGAGAGACAGTATCGGAAGATGAAGATTCTTCGACACCTCCTTGCCGTGGTTGGTTCCCAAGTAACTATGTCACTCCTCTTGATTCTTTACGGGATCATGAATTGCCTTTTCCAGCTCGCAAGGTTAGTGTTCTTTTTTTTGAAATTCCTCTCCACTTCATTGCACATTGATCTGATTGAATAATCTTGAATTTTGAATGATTAGAAACCTTCGATTGCCTCGGTAGCCTCTGTGACCACCACTGCCTCATCTGTGCCAGATGGTCGTAGTGTCCCAGCCTCATTTCTATCTGTCCGCTCAGATCATTCATTCTCATCACCTACTATCAGTATCGAACCCACCTTATACTCTTCATCAAGTGAATCTAGTGATCCGAACGAGAGCTTTGTCACTGGAAGTTCGACTGCTTCAGTCACTCTTTCAGATCCGATAAGAAAGTCGATTGATTTATTAAGAGTAGAAATTCAAGAGGGTAGAATTGCCACTGTTCAACCGGCTACAGCTAATATCATTTCTGCTGTTCGATCACTTTTGACTTTTACTGATTGTTTAAATCGAGATTCACCCATCTTAAAACTTCATCCTCCTGTGACGCGTGAACGAAAACAAGTGTTATCAGTCTTGGGTGTTTTGGTGGATAAAGCTCGTAGATTGACGATTGAACACACGAATCAAGTCAAGCTTAATGAATCTGAAGGACAAGTTATGCCAGTTGGAATCTTTAATAGTCATTTAACTGAGATACTTCAATCAGCTGAAAAAGTCTTTCATAACGTTCGAAGGTTTCTTTTGATTGCTCATCGTTCTGGTATCTTAATCAGTCCTACTAATGAACCAGTCAGTCAATTAGCTTATTTAGATACTTCAACTCATTCACTTTCGACTATCGATGAAAAACGTTCACCTCGTTCGGCTTCTACTACCAGTACAACTTCTTCTATTTTTTATGATCCAAGATTATCTCATTCTCCAAGTCATAGTCCTGCTTTTTCCGAAGATTCTCATCGATTACCAATTCGTCAAACCAGTCAACAAAGTTCATTTCATCAATCGGCTCCTTCTACTGCTAGTTCTACTCGACCTCGTGCTTCAACTTCGATTTCTCAATACCAAATACCCAACTTTAATGGACAATATATCACTCGTGAAGTCCTTGAGATGTTAGAACAAGCTCATGATTGTGTCTTATCTACTGTGGCTGTCTTCATTGGTCATGCACACATTCATTCCAATAACGCACATCCTTCGAGTCACGCGTATTTGATTGATATGACTCGCGACGTGATTGAACGAGTACGGGAAATGCTAGTCTTGGTAGAATCGATTTCGAAGCAAGGTGTTAGTCAATCGGTTGTCTCGAATGCATATGTCGAATTGACACAAGCACGAGAAGCGCTCTATCTGGCTACCACTGGTCTGGTCACTGCAGCTCGGGTGGCTACCTCTGGACCTCTCGAAGAGCCTACTCCACCACTCGAAGGCGAACAGAATGCATTGTTGATGGCTGCGACTTCATTGTTAAGAGCTGCGAATGAATGTATGGCTTCAGCTAGTCAGTGTCTAGAAGGTCAACTGCCTGAGACTGGTGGATATGAGGTGATGTTTGCGGATGCGTTTACGACTGAGCCTAGTAGTCAGAACGGTCGAGAATCGAGAGCATCGACTAGTCATTTGAGTGAAGGTCTTCGGAATCATTCGCCTCCTACACCTGGTCGACGACCTCGGCACACGATTTCAATGTTGGGTCGCAAAGGGAATAGTCTTCAATGTCCTTCTCTTGACTCTGATTCTGAGTATGATGATGGTCATTTACCAGATCAGATCTCAATGCAAGCTGAGAAAGTGCATTCGAGTGAATGGAATGATTCATCTGACCATGGACCTAACTCTAGCACACTTGCTCGTACGTTACTTTTATATCTTTTTGTGAAAATTTGTTAAACTCACCTTTTGATGGTTTCATAGAACCTTCGACAGCTCAAAGTAGTCCAGAATCGGTAGACACTTCCTTTTCATCTTCTCAACGTGGTTTCTCGGTCATCTCCTTGGCTTCTGATTCAGGTCAAGATATCTCAAGACCAAGATCGAATTCTCTTTCATCACTTCGAACAGATGGATCTCGAGAATCGACTCCACCTTCATCTGCTAGTATCTCTATCTCTGAAGAACGTAGGATCCACAAGTCAAGTATAGATACCCAAACTACTCTTCTGAGCACTGCATCGACCAATACGATTGTTTCCTTTGAGTCTACGGTCACGCTCGAATCAAGACAACCTAAAGATTGGCTTTCTAGTCGAGATTACCCTCCGGAAGAAGTGAGCTTTAATGCCGAAGGAAATGTGATGGGTGGTACACTACGTGGTTTGGTAGAACGGATGACGTTACATGATACACCTATCGAAGCAGCCTTCTCTCGTACCTTTTTCCTTACGTTCCGAATGTTTACTACACCGGTTGAATTTGCTAGAGCATTGATTTCAAGGTTTTCGATTCAAGGACCTCCGAATCATCAAAGCGCAAGTGTAGAAGAACAGAAACGATGGCAAGTTCATAAGATTATGCCGATTCGTCTAAGAGTCTATAACGTTCTGAAGACATGGTTAGAACTTCATTGGAGATCGGAAACTGATTCGGCAGCACTGGCGATGATTGCTGATTGGGCCAAGACGATTATGTTACAAGTGCTTAGGATCCCGGCTGAAAGGTTTTTGAGTTTGGTACATCGTCGGATTGAAGAAGCACAACAAAACAATTCGTCTTTACCTACTCGAACTCCTTTGATTCATCATCAAACCGAACATGGTGGGATCTTGAATGGCACACCTACCTCTGCTCCACCTTTACCGATTGTGTCTAAACAAGTGATGAGCATGCTTAGAGGGATGAATTCGACTAGTGAGATGAGTATTATGGAGATTGATCCGACTGAATTGGCTAGACAGATTACTTTATTGGAATCCAAGTTGTATTGTGGGATCTCGGCTGAAGAAATCATTGGACAAGATTTCAGTAAGAAGTGTAGTGATGCATCGAATGTGAGGGCTATGAGTGTGATGACCACTAGAGCTACTGGATGGTATACGGAATGTATATTGAATGAAGATGATGTTAGGAAACGGTGTCAGATTTTAAAGTATTGTTTAAAAGTAGGAGCTGTAAGTTTTCAAACCACTTTTCATCCCATCTCTCTCTCTCTCTCAAGACTGATTTTTTTTCCAAATAGCGATTTCTCGAGTTACAAAATTATAATGGATTGATGGCAGTGATGAGTGCATTAAACTCATCTACCATCACTCGATTAAAACGTACATGGGAAGCCGTTGGAGCTAAATCCAAGACGATTTATGATAGTTTAAATAAAGCTGTCAATCATCATCGAAACTATGCAGAATATCGAGCTGCTCTACGGAAAGCACATACACCTTGTTTACCATTCTTGGGGGTTTATTTGACGGACATTACGTTTTGTCATGAGGGAAATCCTACCCATCGTATTTCTCCTCATGATCCTAATTTAAAATTAATTAATTTTGATAGATACCAAGTCAGTTTATGCTTTTTTTTAAAAACTTTTTTTCAATTCAATTTTGCTGACTCTTGGTTTTTTTTTTGTGGAATAGAAAATGTCCAAGATTATTAATGATTTACAAAGGTTTCAAGTGGCTTACAGTTTAATTGAAGTACCTGAATTGGTTAGCTTTATTAAACAATCTTTAACTTCTTTAAAACATGCAGGTTCGGCTGATGATCTTTATCGTCGGAGTTTGTTTATCGAACCTCGTGAACCTCAAAATCCTTGAATCATAGTTTATACATTAGATTTGGGTGGTCTTTTTTTCTCTATCTCTCTCTCTCTCTGCATTGTGTTTCTCTCTCTCTCTCTCTTTTTTGATCAACTTGTAGTAGAACGCATCGTTTTTTTTTCTTTTTCTCTCTCTTTCTTTTACTTATTGGGTTTGATTTATCAAGTCTTTTTTTTCTTTTTTTTCTTTATATACAATATTGTTTCAGATACCTGATTATATTTTTTTTTTGTTTGAGTGTGTGAAAGTGAAGAAATTTGTTTTTTTTTTGTATTATACAAACCAATTCCATGAAGTTATTTATTTATTTATTTTTTTTGTAACGTTTTTAAATTGTGTGTGTTTTCTTTTCATCAAAAGTAGTGAACCTGTTTTCAAAAGTATGATCAGGTGATTTCTTTGTTTTAGTTTTTTTTTTTTTTTTTTGAAAAGTTTTTGATTTATATTTTTTTTGTTTTTTTTTTTTGCAAAGTAATTTTTTTTTTTTGGGAAAGATATATATTCATGATGAAATTGAGAATGAAGATGGAGTAAATCTTTGTGATTTATGAAACTTGTGAGGATTTTGGTTTGAGTGAATTGGTTGGATTAGAATCAAAAGTTGGGTCTTCAGGAAGCAAAAGGTGGCATATACTTTAAAGATAGTCGACTGAAGAAAGTTATTCACTCGTAGTGAGTTGGCTGATAGCGGTCACTCGCCTTGGATCTTTTCGAACACTTCTTCGTTTACATCCAATGAAGACTTTCCTCAGGCTCAACTTCGAGTGAGATATAACCGTAGATGAGCAACTTAATGAAATCCAAATATCGAGTGAAGCTAGGGGTACATACTATCAATAGGTTGGTTGATTAAATGAAAAATGGTGAATTAATGAATCAGGAACAAGTTGATTGATCGGTTTAAAGAACTCATGAGCTTTACAACTTTAGAAACAAGTTTCAGGTTCATTCTTGTTAACTTCTTTTTGTTTTTGGTTTGATCTTTGAATTGACCTTTAAACTTCTTCACACTTTAGCTTCAAACTCATTGTCTAAAACACACGAAACTGTTGGATTGATCTTGGATAGTGATCAATAATTTGAGAAGTTCATTATAAGGTAAAGTAAACAATTCCCTGATTTTGTGAACAAATCGAATTGACGAATTTATATTTTTATTTTGTACAGTTTGAATTGGTTTGTGAAACCTACTTGGTGTTGTGTCAGTGTGTGTGACAGTTTGTGAAGTGTGTAAGTTAACTCATCTTATCCCAATCGATTCATAAAACTGATTTCATTCACACTTTCACTTCCCACCAACCAAAAACCAAAACCCACTCAAACCAATCAATCCACCTTCAAACTAACAAAACACACCACGATCTGATACATCATGCCACCTAAACATACAAAAAAACCGATTCTAGAAAAAACTGTCATCGAACCTACGCCACAGACTCAAGGGTTTTCGAGTAAGATCTTTGGATTGTTTAAAAAGATTCCAATGGCTATGTCTAGTCCTATGAAAGAAGTCGAGTTTACTTATCAACAAGATCATGGCGGTCGCGGTTTGAAGGATGGGCGCAGAGGATCGATTGATGAGGAGGAAGATGAGGAAGATGAGGAGGAAGATGAGGAGGATGATGATGAAGATGAGGAAGATGATGATGAAGAAGACGAAGATGAGGAAGAGGAAGAGGAAGGAGAGGAAGAAGAGGAAGAAGAGGAGGAAGAAGAAGAAGAGGAGGAAGAAGTAGAAGCAGAAGAGGTAGAAGACTTGGAGGAACCAGAAGAGATAGAAGAGGAAGAAGTAGTAGAAGAAGAAATCCAAAAAGAACAAGAAAAAGAACAAGAAAATCTAAAAGTAGAAAAAGAAGTCGAAATCGAAGAAATCGAGAGTATAGGAAACGAACAATACCAAGCGATCATGGAAAACTACCTACTAGAAAGTAAGTCAAATCCTCCATTCCCAACCACCCCAAGCATTTGATCTAACTTTTTAGTCTTCTTCTTTTAAATGATTTGGTAGCATCAACTCGAACAAACTTACTAAGAACAAGAATCCGAACTCAATTCAAACCAGCCTTAAGAAGAAGATTTGAATTTGAATTATCTAGAATCACACCATCTATTTCAAAAGTGACAGCTAAAGAATATCATGAAAGAGATTTAGGAATCTTAAGAAACACTATGGAATTCATTGCAAGATTGAATGTAGAAGAAAAGAATTCTGGAATCGGTTTAAATCATCAGAGTCTTGGTAAAAGATCGAATTCTCAACAACTTGAGGGCGATTTGGATCTGGATGAGATTTATAAAACTCATTTTAAACGGTTCGTCTTTCTTTTTTTTGGTTGGTTTTTGAAACTCACACGTTAGATTGACTTGGGTGATGGTTCTTTTTTTTTTTTGGCTTAGCAAACGAGTTCTTACAAATAACTCAACTTCCACTTCATCATCCCAACCCATCCCAAACCCACAAAGTAACTCATCCCATCTCTCTCTACCCTCTTCCAAAAGAAATCTAATGTAATCTTTTTTTTTTTGGTTTTGTAGATCCAAGAAAGATGAAAACCAAAAAAGCCAGAAAACCAAAACGAAACGAATCTTTAATATCTATTAACGGATCACCTATACAAATTTATTCAAATCAAGAATTTAAGTTTATGAACCTTGGAAAGTTTCAACAACTTGAGTTTGAATTGAATTCATTAAAGATTGATGAAACACATAAACGTAGATTGAATGAGATGTTAAATTCATTGAAGATGGAATAAGTTTTGATGTTTTGTTCGTACGTTTGGGTTAGAAGGGTTTTGGAATGCGGTTTTTGACTTGGGGCTTTGGGCTTTGGACTTTGGATTGCTTTTTTTATCTATTTTTTTATCTATCTATGTTTTTTTGTGGTTTGAAAGAATGAAAGAATTTGTAAAAAAACTGGATCATATGTATTTGAAGATAATTGGTTTTTTGGTTTTATCGAAGTAAAGTTATTGAGAAAAGAAGTGTTTGTTTTGTAAATTTAATGAAAAAGAATCTCAAGAAAATTCATTTTCACACCCTATCACAAAGTTAAAGTCGTATTCATTTTTTTCTAAAAAAAGTTTCAGTCTTTAATTGCACATTTGTCTTTAAAAATAGACATCATTTTCAACCCCCACCAGCTCGATCAAAAAAACAAAAGTTATTGGGTGATATTTTTTAACATAATTTGGTTTGATTCTTAGATCCTTGATCACAACAATCGATTTCAAGTTGAGAAAGTTTAGAAGATAATTTAAGCTGTTGGATTTCTAATTTATCCTACAATCATTCAAGAAAGCCATTCGGATTTTCCACAAGGAAAAACCATCAGAATCTGACTTTATAGATTTAATAGGTTTACAGATTTAAGGTTTGGATTTAGGAAGAAAAAGATGATAAAGACTTACTAAAGTTTGAGAAGTGCTTGAAGTGGTGTTTTGGATTTTGTTAATAGATTGGTTTGTAGAGTTGTTTAAGGCATCTAAATCTCTTTCGATTCTTTCGATCCGTTTGATTTGATTTGTAATCTGTCCACAAAAAATGAATCAAAATCAGTCAAAGCATTCGCGGGTTTTTTTTTGTGATGAATGATTGAATGAAAAGAAAGATTTGGATTGAACTTTTAGGGTAGATGATTTTAGTTCTTCGATTGATAGTTGAAGTGCATTTGAAGCGGTTTGGTAGTCTTGGTATAATTCTATTCAAAAACCGGAAACCGGTTAGTATATATATCAAGTAAGAAGAAACTATGAGTGTAAAGAAAAAAGAAAAGAAAGACTAACGTGAGGTAAGATAAGTACCAGTAAGAGTTAAACCAAGTAAGAAACCCAAGACACTAAAATCCCAAAAAGATAAACCAAATAAGAAAGTGAGTTTTTTTTGGGGATGAGGAGGATGGGAAAGAGGTTACCCGTTTCTTAGTTTTCCGCTTGAGGGATTGGTTTGAAGTGTAGTTGGTTTGATGATTTGGAGGTTTGGAGAACTTGGATTTGAGGTTGTTGATGAGAAGTTTTGGCGGAGTAGGTTTGGTAGGGTAAGGGTTCGTTTTGGGATTAGTTGGAACATGTTGGTTGGGATTGTGGCTTGGTGAGTGTTGGTCCGATTGCTGAGCTTGAGTGGTTGAGGTGTTGAGGTGTTGAGATGATGAGATGATCGGGATGAATCGAACTTAGTTGAGTTTAGGTATCACTTAAGCTTAAGTATCACTCAAACTTAAAGACTACTTAAGCTTAAGTATCACTTAAAAACTTATCTCTTTCTCTCTTTCTCTGGCTTTATCTTGCGGTTTGATAATTTTTTATAATTTTCCAGTCCCAGTTCCAGTACCAGTTCAGAAGTGAAGAAGATGACAGATTCGAATCAAAACCATTCACATAAATCAAAAAAAGTCAAAATTCAAAATGCTCGTCAAATCTTTACTCAATCACCTTATCAATTAATCAGATCTGTAAGTTTATTATGCCTATCAAAAATCAAAAAAAAGAGTCAATCAAGAAAATCTAATGGATTCCTTTTGTTGTTTTTTTCGGGGATCGCCGGGGGGGGAATTAGTCTACTATTCATGCTCAATCTAGTTTACCAGAGTTTTTAGATGTAGAAAAATTCATCAATGTGAGTGATCACAGTGAAGTTTTAAAACAAATCAAGAGATAGATTAGCTAATGAAGTGTTTTTTTGGATGGCTTAAGTCAAGGTCTTTTGAGATCAGTGCAATGGAAAGATCCATGAAATCATCAAGGTAAACCCCTTTCCCCTTTCCCACAATCACCTTCCTTATAACTAATTATTGGGTTTTTTTTGGGGGTGGGTTTAAGAGAATCAGGATCACAAAGAGCATTTCAATCATTACCAAGACATTTAAGACGTAGATCAGCAAGTCATTTTTCAAGAAGATTACCTACTAGATTACGAATGAAATCTAAATTTGAAATGATGAATGATAAACCGAAATCGAAATCTAGATCGATTAAAAATAAAATCAAACACAAGGTTTATTTAAAGATTAATAAAACCAAGGTTTTTAGGAATAGACAAAGTCAGTTTGATTATTGCCCTTTTTTTGGGAAAGAATGAAGAAAATTGATGGGGGGGTTTTGGGTTCTTTTGGGGGTTAGTTGATAAGAAATGGTTGAGTACTCATCTTTGGCATTCTAAACGGACTAAAATGATTGATCTTTGGGGATACAGATTAGTAAGGTTTCATTCTTTCCAAAAAAAAAACTTGATTGTTCTGACATCTAAATTGATCCATTTATTCTTTATTTTTTGTTTGTTTGAATAGGCAGAAACACCAACTGAAAAATGTTATAGAACAACTTATAGAGCATCAAGATCTGGTTCAACCATTCATGATTTATCTTATTTTTCTAATTTAACTTTAGTTTCAGATGAAGTATCATTAATTCAACTTTTTCATTCGATTTCTGATCCATTTGGTTTGGATCCTTCTTCAATAAAGTAAGGATGATTTTGTTTTCTTCCAACCAAAAAAACAGAAAAATAGAAAAATACTATCTTCTTTTCAATTCATTGATCATTCAAACTTTTCAAACTTTTGTGATTTTTTTGGATAGATATAAACCAGGTCATCGTGAAATTAATTTAGATGTTTATGAATTTGAAAAGTATCCGTATGGATATATAGGACCGATTTCGATGATTTGGTGTCCGATATCCAATCCTATAGATGAGAATGAAGAATTATTACCACCACCAGCAGCACAAGAAGTTCCAAAGTTAAATAATCGAAGTCGATTCAAATCTAAATCGAATTTTCAAGATCTTGATGAAGATAGGTTATTCGAATCGGATCATCCTATCATTTTACCTTCTGATCCGATGACGATTAATACTATCAATCCGATCCCTAGTATGGATCTTTCTTCAAGTTTAGAATCTCTTCATCATTCAAAAGTAAAGTCGACTTCCAATTTTCTCCAAACCAAAAAAAAACGACAAGATCTTTAATTTAATGAAGATGGCTTTTTTTGAAAAAAAGGAACACATTTCGACTTCTCAAGACACAAAAGATTCTAATTTATTAGAAAACCCATGTAATAGAACAATACCTCCGATCCAACGAAAAGTTTTATTACAGATTCATCCAGCTATTAAAGATCAAGTGATCGAATGTATTCATCAAGCTAATCGGAATTCGAAAGTCGTTTTAGAGTGTCAAGAAGATTTAGGTTGTTTAGAACTTTTCGGTCCTAGATCTACTGAAGTTTTAGGTAGAGTTTTGGAAACTGATGAAAAGGTTGAAGTCAGTGAAATATGTCGTGTTTTTTTTGATTGGGTTGGATTGGATATTTGGTCTTGATTGCTGATGGGTTTGGGTTTAGGTTATGAAACTTTTGAAGAATGGGCTTCGACCGAATTTGTTTCCTTTAGGTATGGTGATTGGACTTACGATTGATGATCCTAGAGTTCAGTTAGTCATCAATTTTTTTTTTCTTGGAATGTAGTTAAACATTGTGTTTTAGAACTGATGAGATTTGAATGATGGAATTGTGAATAGTTTTCCACCTAGAAAGATGAAAGTGATGGAAGAAAAAAATGAAATGATACATGATTTAAAAGTCATGGAACCTAGTGTGGAAATTGCGAAATGTTTGGGGTTTTGGAATCAAGAGATTCGATTGAAGAAACCTAAATTTAAAAAATCACATCTTGATAAGCGAAGAGAAGAAGTTGAGTGATTTTTTATCATGAAATGAAAACCAATCAAAAAGAAAAGTAAAAAAAA
Source organism: Melampsora larici-populina 98AG31 (assembly GCF_000204055.1). Classification (NCBI taxonomy): domain Eukaryota; kingdom Fungi; phylum Basidiomycota; class Pucciniomycetes; order Pucciniales; family Melampsoraceae; genus Melampsora; species Melampsora laricis-populina. Next base: position 922,928 of record NW_006768778.1, read on the forward strand.
CTGAAAGAATTTGAATTTTGTTTGCTTTTTTTCGTTTGGATTGTTGGATTTATGAATAGCAAATGATACCGGGTTCAAGATTAAAACCATTAATAGAAGATGATCGAATTCCTATTTTATTAATCAAAGTGAAATTAGGATGGAAATTAATGATATCAAATCATTGGATTCAATCAATCTTTCAATCGATTCTATTTACGAATGTTAGATTGATTTGTTTAAATCAAAGATCACAAATCTTATTTGAAGATCAATCCCCACGATTTCCAGAAGATTTTAATACATTAAAACCATTTGAAGAATTAAAGTTGATGGATTCTTTGAAGGAGAAAACGGTTTGGAGTAGAAAACCTCCGGGTAAAAGAATTAATCTTTATAGGTTTGAGGATAGGGAAATGGATTATTTTTTTATTAATTGGGATTTGGTTTTTGGGAATGATGAAGATCAGAAAGAAGAAGAGATAGAAGAAGATTTGTTTATACCTACTGATCATTTAAAGCTTCGTAAAATCAAAACACCTTGGTTATTGAATGGATTAATTGTTTCGACTTTTTTGAAATCATTAAAGAGTTTAATTGATTTGAATGTTCAATTAAAGTTAAATTATGAAGACTTGATGGAAAATGGGTGGAAATTATTTAAAAAGATATGTATTGAAATCAATCGAAATGGAAATGAATTGAATCCATTGGAATTAAGTTTAGTGAAAGTTAAAATGGTTTTGTTGAGTGATGAGAATCAAAGGATTCATGGAAATCGAAATCAAAAGATGGAAAAGTTTTGTAGGATTTATAGGTTTGATGAAAGGTTTATGAATCAAAGAAAAGTAAGTATGGGAATTTTTGTGTATGTATGGATTTCGAAATCATTGAGATACACAAGTTTCTTATGTTTTGATCTTTTGGGTGATGGGGTTTTTTTAGGTAGAAGAAGTCAATGGGATTGGAAAGATGAAAGATACGATGAAGAAAGAAATGAAATTGATTGGGTTTTTGAATGATGGAAAGTTTTCATTAAGGTTAGGAAATTGTTTGGGATTTGGATCAGTTTCGTTTTTTGAATTTATTAAAATCAAATTAAAAGATTTGTAAGTGATTTGATTTGATGGATTGATTTGATTGAACAACACAACTAAAGAATTTAATTCACGGTTTTCTTTGGGGGGTTTTGAAAGGTTAAATGAGAATGAAGAAGAAAAGAATCGGTTTAAGATGAATGAAATCAAAGTAGGGTTTAGGAATCGGGATGAGTTTGAAATCAAAGTGGGGAAATTGATTGTGATTGATGCATGAAATGAATGTGAAAACTATCAGGAGTATAAGAGATACATAGAGACTTTGGGATTCTCAAAAGGTTGACCAGATTGGGTTTGCTAAAGGGAAATGGGTTATATGATTTGTTTTTGGGAATTCTTTGGTGATCATTTCTTAAGAATACTTATTTATATATCTATTATGATTTGGATGTTGTAAAATAAAAGTCATTATGAATTGTATTGTTTTTTTTTTTGGATGGGTGTTGGTTAATCAAGTTTGGTTTTCTATTCAGATTTATTCAAGAAATTGATGTCTTGTCTAAACTTTTTTGTTTTGGTTTTCTTCAAGGTTCATGTCAAGTTGGACGAAATACAACCGTGGATTAGCTAAATGATGCACTCAACTGAACAAGAAGCTTCTGATACAGGAACCGTGAGTTTGCATCAATTTGTTTTCCCCGATGTGTTCGATTGTATTAGATTTGAGTAGATATAATTGAAAGGAAGTGTATGTTTGAATTTTAATGGTTGGAGCCAGGCAGTATGAATTGACAAGGTAGTGTGACTCAGGTGTAGGAGGGTGTAGGTTTAGAGTGCACAGATGAGGAAGGACGAACCAGTCAACAAGGCAAGTGGGGAGTTGGGATGTGACTTTGAACAGATGCTCAGGATCATGAGAATCAAGCACGGAATTCAATGAAAGGTGTTCACAAGTTCCTCGCTTGGGTCAGGCTATTAGGTTTCGGCACAGATGAGGTGAAAGGTCACTGGAAAAGTCAAGTTTTTCTTTTAAAAAAATATCTTGCATTCATCTTCAAAAATCTTTAAATCTAGCGAAAGAGAAAAAAATATTAATATCGACGCAGCGAATAAAGAAGTTGGAAGATATCAAAACAAAAACAAAAAACAACAACAAAAAGAAAATGCAAAGATGAAAAGAATTGTATAAATCAAATCAAGAAATAATCGTAACACCCAAGGTTTATCAAAAGAAAAATGATAATGATATTTATAAAAGAAAGAGGAAATGCTCAAGATATGATTTTTTTTCTAAAAATAAAGAAGAAATGCAAGAAGTAGAGATTAAGCAGAGGGAATGATCAAGAATATATATGAAGGAGAGATATAAGAAATTATTAAACATGTATATTGCCTATAAAGGATAGATGTGACAAATTGCTTCTAGTATAGATAGGAAAGTTTCTTTTGGTAAAATAGTTCAAGTAAATGATTCTTGGTTAATTTAAACGTATGCAGGTGGGCCACGAAGAGCAGCGGAGTAGTCAGGTGGAGCACAAAGCCACGCTTCTCCATCACCGCCTAGCGAAGGTTCAGCAGCTTCGACAGCTCGTCTCATATCATCTTCTTCCTCTGCACGACGTTGAGCACCGGGTGAAGGAGGTTGAAGCGAACGAGAAGGATCATTTGCAAGTCTGCGTTCGGCTTCAGGTGACACCAAGCAAGCCAATGTAGGTTCGGCAACTGAACCAATGACGATGGGGCAACGGAGAGTACGAATCTTTCCAGGGAATGAAGGAAGTCGTGAGTGAGTTGAGTTGCCCATGAAGATTCCTGAATTGTGATGAGAAAGATGTAAAAGGGAACTTGAACTCGAACTCGATCCAGATGCCGAGGTGGATGCTGAAGTAGATGCAACTGGTGATAAGTTGACAGGTAAGGATTGATGATGTCGGTGACTAGGTCTTTCTACTGGAAATGGGTTGGTGAGACTACCACCGGTGATCGAGCTGGACTTTGGCACAGATGCCTTGGTAAAGGTGTGTGGAGCAGGAATGGTGAATTCATCACCTAGGACAGATTGAATTTCGGATAGAGTATCACCAAGGATTCCTTCAGTACAGCCTTCAGGAACTCGAGCAAATCCAACTTCAATAACAATTGAAAAACGGGTAGAAACGTGTAAGTGACGACCGTATTCCTTTTCAACAGGTGCTCTGCGTCTGAAAGCCGGTGAGAACCATGAAGAACCGGAAACAGGGTGGTGGTCTAAAGTCGGAGCTGGACAAGGTTCAAGGTCCAAGGCTGTCGAGTATCCGTGGTTCCATCCGAGTTCACCATCGGCAAGGAGAGGAATAGCCAAATCTCTGATCAAAACTTCACACTCTTCCATTGGGTTGGCGTGTGGACGTAAATGGTACGGGATGTAACTAAGAGGCATAGGTTAGTGAATTGGTCAAAGAGATATATAATTGAAATCTGAAAGAGCTTACCCCCATCGAGAGCAAATTTCTTTCTCCTCTTTCATATGGTTGGCGAGCATAGCTTCGTCACCCAATAACAACTCAGAAGCCTCATTTAACCAATCCTTCTTACTGTCACGTACATATACCGATCGGATCAAACTGATTCGGACATAGAGATCGGTGGGGACCAAGGGACGATCGATGATAGAGATAGTGACGGGAATAGTTGCTTGAGATGCAGGACTATAAGATGAAGAAGGGAGAGTAGGAATTACAACGTGAGTGGCTGTGGAAGCGGCGGCAGCGGCGGCAACTGCCTGAGGTCCATGCATTTGAGAAGTGATCGCCGCGATGGCTCTCTTGCGTGGAGCAGGAGTGGGGTCTGAACCAGTAGGACCGTTAGATCCCTCAGGGCGACCAAGAGATATGGCACGCTTGAGGCCTTCCCACATTCCACCCCAAGGACTGATGCCATTCATGGAGCGATCTTCCCAAACGAGTCTTGGAAGCTTGGGTGCTCCGCTGGGTAAAGTGGCTGGCATGATGTCGAATGGAACTGTGAAGACTTTGCAATGGATGGGTTGACCAGTGGTAACATCAGTTGCCCGTGACCATAGTGCAAGAGACATGGTGTATGAAATTTTGAAGCTATCACATGTGAATGATGGCGGACTGGAAGCACGGAAAGATTTGTAAATTAGCATAGCATCAGCTGGTAGGATTCTGAGTTGAACAAAACTTACAGTTTCTCAGAAGCAGGAATCTTCATACTCAATGGGAGGATATATGTACCGGGTGGTAAAATTCCTTGTCCATCACAAGTGGCCATACTACCACCGGCGGCGTTAGTTGCATACTCTGCATCAGCTTTCCAGGTATCGAGTCCGTGAGACAAATCTGTGACAAAGTCGACAACAACACGCTGTGATCGCCATTTGCGGGAGCCAGATCGAAGGTCACGAGCTTGGCGTCCTGTGGCACGATCGACGACTGGTACACTGACAACACCGGTAACACCGAGAGTCATTCCACCAATGAGACTTAATGGAAGTCCGCCGGCAGAAGAGTGTACCTTCAATTGAGGTGAGAATCCAACACGTTGAAGGGGAAAGAAGGCTGGTGGGGCTGTTCCATCGGCTTCTTGCTCGCCTTCAAACTGAGAACGGTAGATTGCGCCGGTGAATGCAACAGAAAGACTGAAAGCGCTCTGATCCCAACGATCCTGAGGAGGTAAGATCATTGGCGTAGAAATCGCATCACGAATGTAGCCTGGAAAGGCTTCGGCAGAATTGGCAGGCGCCAAGACAGCTGGTGAAGGGCTCTGAGCAGAAGCGTCGTTGAAAGTAGGAGAGCTGATGGAAGAAAGAACTGTGTTTGTGCTCGGGATGGATTCTTGAGTAGGACCGAAGCTAGTACCAGTCGGTGAGATACTGCTACCAGAATTGAGCTCATTAAGTGGCGAAAGAGAACAAGGGCGAGTGGCGATTATTTGGGTCTTGACAGAGTCCCGCTCAACGGGTTCGAGCCAAGAAGACATGTTACAAGCACTGTCGGCGATTGAAGCGCAGAGCAGTGGGGATGAGCTAGGTACACTCGAGGAACCTGCCTCAATGATGGCATCGTTGGATGAAGCAGCCCATGCGTCAGGGAAGGCGAGTCGACTGGGAGAGAAAGCTCCAGAAAGGCTTGGGGAAAGAATTGTAGACATTGAGGATGATCTAAGCTGTTTCAAAAATGTGTCACAAATTCTTGTAAACCTCAAGAAGATGCAAAAAATAATTTGAGGAGTTTCAATTTGAGTGACGAAGGTTGTCCAGCGGTTGATAAGCCTTCAAACCTGTGTGAGGCTACGCGATTATATTGGTTTGAAAAAAGATGCCGAGCGAAGCGGTGGAAGAGCAAAGGGGAGCAGTCAACGTCGCAGATGATAGAGCCGATCCCAAGGAGTATATGGAAATTGAAAGATATGCTAAGAAGAACGAAAATAAGATATGTATGTAGACACAAGGAGAATATGAAAGACCCGAGGTAAGGTATACCAGGGATAGAAGAACAAGTAGTCAAGCAAATGAAAAACGAGAATAGATTGGATTCCAAGTGAACGGGGGGAATGGGATGATGTTCCATAACACAAAGATGGAATTATATAACTTGACCGACTCGATTAACACCCGATTAGTATGAAGCACGCGAAATCTAGCGATGACGATGAAGAGGTCGCCTAGTGATAATTTTGAACCCTAAAGTCCAATCCATCCTCGTCCAATTCTCTCTCATTGCCACGGTCTCTAGCTGCGCCAAATAGGATAAGGATGATATGAGCGACGGTGGAATTGGGTGAGAAAGTTTGACTTCGCACACTCAAGGAAATCTAGATTCATATCCAACTTAGTCCAAATTGATCTATTAATTGCTATGGGCCATTCCCTACGATGTGATGAGCGTTTCATTTGTTCTTGGACAGGACTTGACGCTCGATGTTGTTTTGTTTCGATATTATTTCTACCTTGGTAGCCATGGTGGTTGTTAAGGAAACAAGCGCAATACTTTTCTATTCATCTCAAAATTTCATCATAAATCAATCGCATACGATCTTTCAGAGTCTATATTGTTATACTTCACAAATGACTCAACTTGAAAGAGGTTGAGTCCAGCGAACAGCATTCTCAAGCAGAGTTCACCTTGCAAATCTCTCGTCGATGGGAACCTGTCAAAACAACACCCGACCAGTCTCTCCTCCTTGCTTCAAACCGCATGATGATGTACGCCTCGGTCGCTATCGTCTGTATCTGGAGCGGCAAGGAAGACAGTCTACAGGATTACCCCTTGATAACTTGCTTCATATTTCCTGAACACCTTGCCTTCAGAGGTACTGATTGGATCAAGTACTTCCCAGGCGTCCATCGGAAACAGCTTCCCGAGATCGGCGGCTTCTCTCGCTTAAACAACAGCTTATGCAGGCTCAAAAATCATCCCTTCGAGTTCAGCTCAAAGAATGGCACGAGCCGAGATGTACAATGATTTTCTCGACTCACTTTCACCTTCAGTAATTCATTCATACGTTTCGTGGCTTTGACCTGACGCACCCCTCACAATTTTCGACAAGTGATGAAAATTTTATATCTTTCAAAAAACGTTCTTTTTTATTCTTTATTCATGCACTATCTCAAGATTTGTGTACAGAAAAATGCTACAGGCTTAGCAGATTTATGGGATCGTGGTGCGAAGTTGAACAGAGGTGCACGAAAACCAGTATAGCTTGTTATCTATCATCAGGCTATGAAGACAACTGTCTACAGTTGTTCAAGGCTACTCGACTCTCGAGTCTCGACCAAAGCCGCTCCGCCAAAATGGAAGTCAATCACACGACGTATCTCGTCTTGAATGACTTGATGTTGGTGACTTACTGCATTACATTGTCACTGACGGGTTGGAATTTTCCGTCGCCTATTTTACCACACATCTTTGATGATGTCATAGGCTCTTGACTGTTTTCTGATTTCATCGCATTGCGCTTACTCTCGTCGATATTTATCATCTCCGAGTTATCATCATTTCTGACGCGTATCTTTTTTGCGTTCAAAATCATCATTCCAGCAAACCAAAGCAAATAGCAATCAAAGAAGTATTTTTTTATTAGAAAAAGTAATTGTTTTGGTTTTGATTTAAAAACCCGTTATCAGTTCCACTTGAATGAGTGATGGTAGCTTTGATTTCAATGCAGCAGCGCTGGTTGCCAAAAAATTGGCCACCCTCACCAATAATATGTTTCAGGGGGCAGTTCCCACAATTTCACAATGTGGGATTTGATTGTCCTTTCACAGATCCTGCCCTACAATGCTCCAAACTGGTACTGTCAATGGTCCACATTTGCATCTAACTTGGTCAAAATGGATCAGGACTCTGATTGTCCCATTTGTTAAAATAAGGTCTGGTGCCTACCAGACCTGTTTTGTCAAAAAAAGATCCTAGCTCTATCTTCAATATATTGTACAATAAAAAGTATCCACATGATATCATCATTAACAGTATACAATGTGGTGCTTGATCTAATATCCAGCAAGAAAACCAATTCCATATCCTGAGGCAACAAGAGATTGACAATGCTCAAACTGTGAGAAACATTTTGGATTCTCAAGTCCAGGGCAGGAATCCAAGATCTAAATCCTCTTCTCCTATTGTTCTGAAAAACTTAATAATAAAGGAACAGAGAAAGATGTTGAAAGTGATCCAGATGGATATCAATCTTCTGAATGGAAAGAAATCAAAAATGGAAAAGAGATGGGATTGGACCAAAAGGAACATTTCTGGTCCTAGATGAAGGGGTTGTTATACACCAAGCACAATCAGGTTTTTGAATGCTACTAGAGGAGACACTCCAAATATCACAAAAGCTGTCCAAGAATTCAATGATCATGTTAAACCAAAAAACTTGTCAAAGAATCTGTTGAAGGAACTTCTTCTGGGATAATATATATTTATCTTCAACATGGAGAATTTGTGGCTTCCAAAAACCAAAAATGGCCATGCAGCTGCCCTTACCGTGGCTGGTAAAAACAAAGACCTCCAGTTACAGAACAAGATGCAATTTTCAAAAATCAACAACTTACAAGAATTATTCTTCTATTTTGACATCTTACACAAACTTACCAAGAAACTTTTCCTAGTTGCTATGAAGATTTCTTCAAATATGCAAAATTCATCAAAAGCCAATTGGACTTTTGTGGTGGCTTTCAATGCAGTTCTTCAAAAAGAATTTTCAATTGAACCAAGTCTGTCATTTTCATGGAACCATGAATCTTTGTCAAACATCAAGACAAGGTTCATGTCAAAAGATTTTGAAGTCCACACTCCAGTGGCTTCTACTAGCAGCCAGTAGCCTACTCAGTTGTCATTTCATTAAAGACAAAACAATCAACATCAAAACCATTCATCATCACAACAGAATTCACCATTATACTACAACCACCTTTCAAACACAAAGGTATTTATCCAGTTGTGGACACAGTAATATGGGCAAGCAGGAACAGTTTTTTTGCTCATAATCTGGGAGAGCAGCAAGTTTTGGATTGCCCCCATATCCATCAATATGTTGGGGTTTTCTATTTTGCTTCTTTATTTTTTGTCTGGGTCTTTTGATCCAAAACTCAAACTGACATCTGACATCTGAGGATACTTTCAGAATGTTGAAGGGTGTAGGAAGCAGCATACAGAGAAAGACTACATTTGAAGAAACTGACAATGAAATATATACAGATGGGTGGGTATTTCTTTTGATTTACCTTCATTTTCCAATTTTTAGGAAATTTTTGAAGCCTTTGTCTTTTTATTCCTCAGTTATTGGACTATGTTGAATTAGTTGCTGACATCTGAACAATTTATTCAAGCTGTCAGGAAGTGAAGTGCAAACTGATGAAGCTGATTTCATGGTAACAGACATATCACAAAGCTTTCTGTGAGGTTACATCTGGGATGGAGTTGATACTTTAGGATCTTCTCCAGAAATCAACTTTAGTATCAATACCAAACCATTCCTGGATGCTCCCCCATTTTCCAGAGAAAAACATGCCAGCTTTACACACAAACAAAATCCATGTTCACTTAAAATCATCACACCTATTGAGGTCATCAACCTAGAAACATTGCTAGTTCAACATCCAAATATAACTTTGGTAAACATGGTTCTGGAAGGCTTCTTCTTTACCATCCATTGAAATTGTAGAAATCCCAAATCATACTTTATGTGAAGTGGATCAAACTTTACTGGAAGAACAAGACCAAGATGGAATCAACAAGGGAAGATATTCAGAAGAATTCTTGATTCTTCTGGAAGGTATGAAATTCATTCTCTTGCTTATGGTGTTAGAAAATATTCAATACAAATGTGAGTCTGTTTGAATGTAAGCACCAAATGCTGTAATAATTAAGAAAGACGTCAAGCCTACTTATGAATCCCTCAAGAACTCTATCCCTCATATTATTCAAATGACAAAGGGATTTGGTGAAGCAGTTTTGATCCAGTATGCTGTTAAAAAGGCTTTGCATTCAATGTCAGCTCCTTCAAATGATGAAAATTAGAGGTAAACAATGAGTTGATCATAATTTGACATTTGGTTCCTCAGTGTCTCCATACATTTGGTGTGGGGTATTTTATCTGTTCTTTGGATTTCAGAGTTTGTGTATAATATAATCTACATGATGGACATGATGGACAACATTTTGGTGAATTTGTTCTGTTCAGAAACTTTGTTCCTTTTAAAGAACACTGGATTTCTTTACCTCATGCTAGATTATTGAATCTTTTAAATATTGTGGGGATTCAAATATGGGTCTGAAGACAGAAATTTACGGCACAACCATCAAGATTATTGGTCATGTTGTTGACTCAGAAAGAACACTTTTCTTGGAACCAAACAAGAAAGTACTCTTGGTTCAAAAACACAATGTTTTGTAATGCCAACACATTCATTAAAGGAATGACAAGCATTGTTAGGTTCTGCATCTTGGTCTTGCAATTCAATTCCTAGATGTTGTTTTGCTTTACAAAGATTGTGTGGGGTCCTCTGGATCATCAAATGATGGATGAGTATATGGAGAAAAAGAACTCTTACCAGACTTGCAAAAATGGCAACTTGTCTCTTCCAACTGGTGTGCCAGCTGTAGTATGCCATTTTGCTCCCAAACTTTATGGTGGCAATAAAGGTATTACTTCTGTACCAGAAAAAATCATTCAACAGATGATTCAAAAATTTTATGCCAATTGCCAAGACTTGTTTGTTGTATCTCCAGAACCCTTCAACACCTTGATCAAGAATTTGATGTCTGATCTAGGGGAGTCTACAGATCAGCTTGACATGAACAATGTTTGGATTCTATTTGAACAACAGCATGAAGTCTTGAGTAATTTCACAGTCTCAGACAAGTTGTTGTACTGTCAAAATACCATGAACAATATAAATTCAAACCCCCTAATGGGGGTTTCAAGTTTGGTTTTGTTACTTTGTTGTTGAAAATTCAGACAAGTCATCCATAAACAAATCTTTGTAAAACCAAAATATTTCTGATTTTGGACACATAAACAGGTGTCCCAAATTAAAAAAATATGCATATTTTACAACACGGGGCAAGTTGTTGGGGAGTATCAGAAGGGTTGTGCAATAACTTAGTGGCTAACTGGTAGCCACCAGACCTGTTCATTTCTATACACACAGCCTTTCCCATTTCAGACTTAATGGCTGACTTCCCATATATCCACCCAAAGGAGATATCAAAACACTGAAGAACCATCAGAATTGGACAACAAGCTCCCTCTCTTCTTGCAAGGCCTTGAGCAAGGTGAGATGAGAAAAATGAAAGGCTTATTATTGGCTTCTTCATTCATCGCATGTGTCCATTTATGCACTTCTTTGAATAAACTTCTTTTTGAACAAATAACATTTGGTCAAAACGTAGTTTTTCTTGTGCTCATTGATTTAAGCAATGGCTGGGTGAAATTCATTCTATATCTCTTATATCCAAATGGGTATGTGTTGGGTCCTTGAGCCCTCTTTGCCTAGGCTTGCGGGTACACAGCAGGAGTTGAAGGTACGGATGAATCAAATGTGAAATAAGGCCAATTATTTGATGGTTGTGAACAGATGTCACACACATTCACATTTTGTACAACAGAGTGTCAGACAACACACTGTGGGGTAGATGTCACACAGCTCTTAGCCGCTAACAGATAGTGGCTAATAAATTGCACAAGCACTCCGAGGTTCTGAGTTGTTGTAGTGTAAAAATATGTAAAAAACCTTCAATTTTAAACCCCCTATTGTACTGCACAATCACATACCATACTTTTACTGAAAATTTACTATAATGAAGTCAGGTGGTGGGCACAGAATCCTTTGTCTGAAATGAGCCCAAATAGCAGGGGGCGTGTGGGCGTGCCTTTTGAGCACAAAAACATGAAAGACATGAAAAAAATCTTGAAAACAGCAATCAAGGCTGTGATGAAGCTCAAACACAAATGGAGTAGTGATGAAAGCTGTTTCAAGTCAGGATACCCACATTTTGAGATAACAATCAGAGAATGTTTTTGTTCATGAACTATTTTAAGGGTCCTGTGACTCAGATGAGCAATTGATAGGAAAAATATCCTGAGTGGAGCTCATCTGTACGGCATTCTCTGGATTGAAAGTTGCACAGACCAAAATGACAATGTAAAGGGCTTCCTCTAGCCCAAGATTAGGCCCAAGAAGATCTTCTACGCTTCAGATGATCTCAGTCTTGCGTATGGGCGTGCCTTTTGACCCGCAGGATGTGCCGCGCCCACCACCTCTAAGGATATGCTCTGATGCAGTCCCAATTCACATGTCTCATTCCTACATTGATACAGCTGTTCCAACAAAGATTGATTTTTTTGAAAATCTCACCAATGTGCAAAACCCGGGTTTTGTCCCTCACTTGATTTTGTCTCTCCGCTAATTGGAAGAATACAGGGAATAATAAACCTGTAATCAAGTTTTGTCTTTGGTTTTAGCGGCTGCGGAGACAACTTTCTCCAAAAAACAGGTGTCAACCTTTCTTGGAACGGCTGTAACAAGTTACAGCTATTCCAGGAATTGGTGTCGTGGTCGCCCAAATTCCTGGTGTTTTTCCCCCCAGCGCCACTGGCAAATACAGGCAGTGCGCAGCGCAGCACAGCTGTAACGGGGAGTGGACTCGTATATCCGGCAGCATTGGATGCCCTCCTCAACTGGCCCTGATACTTTGTTTGGGGTTGTTTGGATGGATCGATTCAGTGACCCACCGGATCGATCCATATCGCACTACATCATCCACCATATCCACCACCATACGATTTCCACCACCATATCATCTCCACCACAATACCGACCCAAGCTCACACATCAACACCTCAACACAAACAATCGAACGCTGGATGGCCTTCCAATGTTTGGTTGATGTTGGCTTGCCCATTCAATCACCAACGGATTTGGTCATGCAATACCAACCAGACTTTCACTCAATCCACGAGATGACCGATTCATACCGGGCCCCCTCATCCCATAAAACGACAGCCTCCCTGACCGTTTTTCCCCTCAAGACACACATTATTGTCAGCAGATTCAACAGGTACTCAACATCCTCACTCATCACTTTCAGTATGGTTAATAGCAAGGCTTCCAACGCACCTTCGTTAGTTTGGTTCCCTCCGATCCGTTCTTCATCTCATCGTTGTGATCTAATTTTCTTTTTATTTTTCATGTATGATAAGTCAGCTGTGCAGTCGAGATTCAAAACATGAGCAAAAAAAAAGGACCAACCGAGGAAAACCAGCATGTTGGGGTTCAGAGCACCCGCTGCGTATAGATACTTAGCACGCTTCGAAGGACTTTGATTAGGGTGCACCGTTCGAGCTTTTTTGCGGGTCAGGTGGAGTCGATCCTTGAGGTCACTCGCAATGGTTTGTAAAGCAACCCATTCGCCGGTACGTCGATAAACTGCGAATCGATATTTGTCCAAGTACAGAGCAGGATTGCTGTCTAGTAACTCCAACATAAAATCTCTATCCTCATCATCCAGACGGGTAGTTCTTCCAAGGCGACGGTAATCTTCAGGGTTGCGGATTACTGAATAGGTACGTCGATATAAGGAGTGCCAACGGGAGATGGTTCGCGTGCTGACCGGAGACTTCAATAGCCGCCGCACTTGTTCAATCGTTTTGCCTGTGCGGAGATGCTGCACTGCCAGCACCTTGATGCCGACGTCATATGGACCGCGTCCGGATCGCATGTCTAGGATGGGGATGTGGAAGCGTCAGCGTCGTGGTTTTCTGAAAATGAAAAGGGAGAATAACGAACCAGAGAACAGGGAGGATGTTGAATGAAATTTTTGGATGTGGGAAAAAATCTGCGAGGCGAAAATTTTCACACGGGTCTGTGTATCCGGCAGTTTGGGGTGTATCCGGCATTTCGGGGCTGAGCTGCTCTTCACCCCGCTGCGCCTGTATTGCCGGTGGCGCTGGGGGAAAAACACTAGGAATTTGGGCGACCACGACACCAATTCCTGGAATAGCTGTACCAACATCAAGAAATGACGAAAAACTCGTAATATACTTATATACTATAAAAACTGAAGCAGTGACATGCGATGTGTGGGTGAGAATCCTAGGCTTAGTGTCTAGGGTTGATAATTTCTTAACCAGGGTTATGTATTGTGATTTTGAGGTAAGGTTCTTGAAGGGTCGCTGTTTGAATTGTTTTCGTCGATACCTGGGGGGCGTTTGGAGGGCAAGGGGATCAGTCGAAGTGAGGATTGTTTGATTGAGGAGAATGAAAGTTTCTGAAGGTTTCTTTGCAAATTTGACTTCGAAGTTCATTGAGAGTCAAGGAGTGATCAAGACTGCATGTATTGTGCTTTTCGATCCGGTTTTTGATTTTGTCCATTCAACGCCTCCTCGAGATCTGGCCTCCTCAGCCGTTCGTTCGATCGCAGGATTCTTGATACCGGAAAACGACATCGATACCTAGCGAGATTCATACGACCACCCGAACTATCGATAGTACAGTCATTTAAGAAGAGCTTGCCCCAAATTCCCCGCCAATTCGCTTGAGTTTTGCGGGCAATTTGGGGCAAGCTTTTCTTAAATGACTGTATCCTCACGAGATGACAATATCGAATGATTTAGATTCGAACATCTCCTTGCTGTCTCGTATCAGCTCCGATGGACCTAGTCTATCCAAAGAACTCAGTCTATTACTCACCTCAACCAGTCAAAGCTGTCTTGTTAGAGTGAATCACTCAGTACCACTACGGGAATTCATTGAAACCTTTTTAAGTTATCATCCTGCTACACAGTTCCCTCCAGTCGAACATCATACCTCAAAACACGATTCACTTTATCTTGAAGATATTGAAGTTGCAGCAGATTGGTTTAGAATGAACGTAGACTTTTATCCTGAAAACATTGATGAGAGATTAGAATCAGATCACTTTTTAATTGCTATAGTTTTTATCGTTACAATCACCTTACCAATTGAGCTTACTGGATTACGTTTGATTGTTTTGAATTCTCAAATCTTCAAAAGATTCAATCGGTATGTTTTTTTAAAAAAATCACAATCACATTTTTAAATCACTTACAAAATCTTTTTTTGTTTCTTGTTAGATCAATGCAAATTCTTTTAAAATTACAAATCGTTTCTTCTTATATTTCTATTGGAGAACTCCCAAATGCCAAGATCTTTCTCAACAAGATGGTTTCACGATCAAACAAATTCTCGAATATTCCTGAATTCAAAACACTTCAAGATTTGCTCTTGAATGTTAAACTAGAATCTCCTGATCCAGATGTTAAAAGCAATAGCATACATGTTACTGCAATCCCAGCCATTGTTGATAGTCTTCTACATCAAAATTGTGAAATCAAAACTGAAGAAGATATGATTGACACAGGGGCTAATCTATATCAAATCCAAAATCCTACTCACTCCTCAAAGAAGGAATATGATGTTTCAGATAATGATGAACCAGCACTCAAGACCAGATCAAATAGCTTCGCTGATCAAGATCAAAGTGCAATAATTGATGAAGATATGAGTGACACAAAACCCAATCTAGATCACATCCAACATCCTAAGAGATCCGCCAGGAAGCGACATGCTACTTCCGATGATGAAAACAGTCGAAGCCCCAAAAAATGTCTGAAGTCCAAAAGTAGATCTGTCAGTTATGCAGCAATTCCGGAAACAGTGATACTAGATGATGAACCATTTCCAAAACCACCACATTCAAGTACCACAATTGATGCCGATCTTGAAAGTCGTCAAGATATGGAAGAAGCGAAATATGTGATATCCACTAATCAAACTTGGCCAGAACCCATCAACAAAATCGATTTTGATTCTCTCAGGAAACCAAAACATCTTCATAAACATAGGTTAACTATCATCAATCAACTTCGATGGGAGTCTGAAGGTAAGTAACCATCACTTTAGCTAAAACATCACTCTGATCGTTGATCGAATCCGTACTTCTTTTATGTGACACAGGTGTCATTGTTAAGCCTAAGTTATTCGCAGATGCGTTTTGGAAATACAAGATAGATGGAATTACACCACTAGAGAAATTAGGAAAAGGTGTAAGAGAAGAGAGTAGAAGAACATTAGATAAATACCTTGAATACTGTGAAAGATATTCTATTATGGCTTTACCTTTTACAAAAGTCAAATTATATTTATTTTTTATAGAAGATTTTCATCATCTTTCTCTATCAACTACTAGAAATTATTCAAGATATTTATTTTATGCAGTTAAAGTTATGAGGATTATGATACCTCATTTGGTTGGTAAATCGATTACTATAGAAGAACTTAAAGCAAGTAAGCTTTGGATTAGATGGTTAGGTGAAAGAGAAGAATATGACCGATTGAGAAAATCTGGGAATCCTTCTCACTGATATACTACCTTATACTGCATAAAAATATCGGCTGTAGTATGTACAATCAACTTTGTATGAATTGTCTTTTATTAACTCATGAAATCATCATGTTTACTGAAAATAACGAAAACTATGATCTGCAACGCGGATATTGTGGAATACTTCGTCACTAATATTGAACAAAATTCATCCTCCAATTATGATTATTTCATGAAGTAAGGATAAGCTTGTTTATGTACTTGGACTGAAACTCAATCTGCACCCCTTTTGTTGCTATCATTATTTTGAGATGGCTTGTTTGTCTTCGAATTTGAAAGAATATGACATGCTTTCTGTTGTCTTTTTATGATCACTACGGACGGAAGTTATGTGCTTGAGACTGTAAGCACCACGAATTAACTTACAGGAATTTGGAGAATATACTCACTATACTATCTCACTTTACAGCAAAAATCAACTTTGTGAAGATCGAGAAAGAATCCGAAAAATTATGATTTCTAAGTATGTGATTGCCCTCAAATTACACCAGCAAGATAAAACAAAAATTTAATGACCTAGAACTAATAAAGATATCTTTTTTTGTTACAAGTTTGATAGACGATAAATAAAAATGAGTTATAATTTTACATTCAACGCGAAAGGATAAGTAATAGGTGATTTAACGAGAGTAATATAAGATCCACAACAAACACGCTTCAATTGACCTTAAGATAAAGAACTCTGTAACGGAAAGAAGGATAGTCAATAAGAATCCATCGTGAAGAGTTGAAGGATACAAGAACTGGAAATAGAAACATACCTGAAACCAATCAAGGAAATATCCGAAAAAGAAGCAATCCTTGAAAGAGTGTATCAAAAGGTTTAGGAAACAAAGCCATTCATCCCGATCCCCGGAGTCCTGCAATCAAATCATCATAAATCAGTAAAAATCGAAACAAAGGACAATAATAATATGAAAAAGAAAAGACATACCCTTGGGAGAACGAGACCTCGATGTAGATGCATTTCTTCTTTTGCTACGTCTAGATCGCGATTTAGGAATAACCAAAAGAAATCTTGCATCTTGTTGTTCATATCGAGGAGGTAAATTTGTAACATGAGGTTCAGTAGGAGGAGTAATAACAATATCAGGAACAGGAGGAGTAACAATGATGATAGGAATAGATGAAGGAGGAAAATCATCAAGATCTTGATCGAAGTTGATGATTTCATTCGCGAAGAAACATAAAGCCAAGAATCCCGCAAGGATAGAAGAGATGAGAAGAATGAGACAAATCACGAAAATTATTTCTGAAGGTAAGAATGCTAGGATCATAACACCGATGATGACTACTGGTTGAAATTTCTTTGGGAAAAGCAAGTGGACGATGACGAAAAGTAGAATAATGGGTAGAACGTAGAAGAAGAATGTCTCAAAGAGCTTATGATAGGAGGGTGAAGAATTCATGATGAGAGGATGGATTGATTGATTGAAAGATTAAACTTGAAGGTAGAGGTGGAGGTAAAGTTTGATATAGAAAAAGACTTCAAAGTTTTGGGATGGTAGAGGTGATAAAAGCACACGAAAGATGACGGACCGAAGAGAAGGTCTAAATACTCATCTCAAGCTGATCACAAGCTGATCACTTCAATTGTAGCATTATTCTTATGCTTAAAATGAAATGTCATTCATTTCTGCCATATTCCGATCAAAATGTAAACACCCTTTCAATTCTCTACGGATCCCTTTCACAATTTCAGTACGGCCTCTGATGCTGATGATTGCGCGCATCAAAGTACTCAAAGTATTGGGAGTCGTCCATTCATTTTATAACTTTTTATACATTGCATCAAAGAAGTTGCGTTCCCTTGCCTAGATCTTGGCTAGGTCAGGCAAAAGCTTGTAGCGGGCGTGAGGTCTTTGCATGGATGGAGAGCTCCACTGAACTCTCTATAATACAAGACCTGACCCCGGAGGAGGTCTACGAAAGACAATATCCTGGAGAGTTCCACTCGCTTTTTCAACTCTGTATTTTGTATTGGAGTTCTTTGGATGAAAGCCTCTCCAATTCGATCTTCGCTTTTTCCTTCCCGGTGATTTTATCGTTGATTTTAACGTACTACTTACACTAGAACTCGGAGGTGGGAGGTCAAGATAGTTGTTATAGTAGTTCATGAAATAGGAAACGTATAGTAAGTATGAAATGGATGGATAAACAAGTGAGGAATAAACGATCCAGCAGAAAAAGGAGAGGGACATATATAACCTCTGCTCTTGTTAGTGAAACACAGAAATATGTGCGATCCCTGTTTGACGTATTGCGTATTGTGCATACGCTAAGTTTTTTTAATTGCCTCTGAATCCATTCTTCTTTCGTTGGTTTCTTCCCTCTTAAGTTACCCCTTCATGGACGTGTCTTGAACTTGCACTTCATCTCTTGTACAAGAAGCTAATAAACTTAAGCTTTATTTACATTATTGTTAATGTTGTTGTTTGTAAACAAGTATTTTTCAATTTAAAAAGATCCTCATCGGTCTTTGTATTTTTTACAATCACTTGGGAGGGAAGGGACACTTCAATCAACATTCAGCCTGCATCTGGTCAAGTAATCTCTCTGACTTCTGATATCATCCTGAGTTTCTGAGTACTGCTATCTTAAGGGCCAAAGATGTACAATCCACTGTTCACCAATGATGATGATGATGGGGAGCAGACTGACCCACACTCAATACCCATGAGGTTGCTTACGAGGATTGTAAGCTACCCTGCCATTACTTCCAGAAACCATACGGGAATAATCAATTATGGCAATATTGTAAGTCTTATGATCAAGTGGCTCAATGAGCTAGAGATCTTGATGTGCAATCTATGTATACAGACCTTTCTGATGCCTTTCAAGCTGTATCCAATACTGAAACAAGATACAAACGCGGGTAAGTCAAAGATGGTCACTTTCTTTATTCTGCGTCTCCTTACAATGATACCGTGAGCAGATCCAGGAGAAAAGAATAGCACAATATTCAATAGGTTTTCAAAAAAAACATGGGACTGTCGCGCAGAACTTCAACGAGGAATGGTCACTTTCTTCATACTCTTGGCTTCCTATGATCTTCCTATGAGTATAGCAAGGAGACAGAAACAGAACTACCTATCATGTCTTACAAGTCCTTGAAGATTTTGAACCGTATTTGGGTGTGCTGCGGTAGGAAATCAACGTGTCATCCAAAAAAACCGGTTTCCTTCAAAAACGATCTACCCTATTTTTTGAGTCCTTGATGCGAAAAACCCCGCAAGTTTGCTGCACTTAATGAGTGATTGACCTCGTTGGGATTTCTTGGCCTACAAAACTTGATGAGGCAATCAAACCTTCTTTTTCCGACCTTAGGTCATGTATCGAGTAGCAGTCTCTGAGCACGATTAGAAAAGTTCTAATCATATTGTGCCCAGCTTGTAAGCACTCAAGCAGTGGCATTTGCTGAAAGTGTCGCATCAAGCAAGACAAAGCTACCTCACCTCTCCTGATGATGAGTACTGTGCTGTACATACAGGATAAGAGTGATTATGCGTTTGGGGGAGACTTTCCGCCTTCGTTCCTCTTTGGCCTTGCTTGTAAGGATCCAATTTCTCCTGAGGCATCCGACTGAACATATGTGTTGTGGTTCAAGTGTCAGGTATTTTACGTTTTTGTTGCCTGGTGGAGTCCTCAAGATTGTCACTCCAGCTATCTGATTATGATTATGAGGATGAATATACATTTTCTTTGGGTTATCGATTTTCTCTGTTCGTGCATCACCGCTATACATAGCAGCTTACTTGAGGCTTGAATGACTTGATATACGCATCAATGGATATCAGCACAAATGCTTCAAGCTGGTTAAGGGACCTTCATTCAAGGATATGCTTGTTAGTCAATCTATTTTTACAAATGAGCCTAATGGTTGACTCCTGCGGAGGTTTTTGGTTTTCGAAACTGATTTTTGAGTTTGAATGAGCTTGAGTGAGAGTGAAGCGAGGATGTTTTCGTTTGACTTGAGCCGAGTTTTCCATAAAGTGGAAGGAGAGCACTATTTGGCGCCCGGTTTAAAGAACCCGAGGCCCGGTTTTCGGATAGTAGGCCGGGCTGTACGTCTTTGCAGCCCGGTCTGGGTTGAAACCGGGCTGCCTCAACTTTTGTTTCTCTTTTTGCCATCTTTATATCGATGTCTCAATTTTTATGCAAACAGGTTTACACTTTGAGTCCCAAGATAATGAATCTCAAAGTGCACTTGTCAAAAAGCCCCACCAAATGGCTTCATTCTTTGGCTAATCATTCGGGCTAATTTTCATTGATTTGATTGCATAGTCTGAGTCGTACTAAACGTTCCACAATCTTTCTGACCCTATACACACGTTGATATAGCTTCATAAAGTGAGAGACTCTGATAATTTGGATCCATCACAAGAAGATGTATGAGGATTTGGTTGCCAGATGCAAGAAAAACAATCGCCCAAGAGTGGAACGATTGGGCATAGATTGATGGGTATTGAACGGTCAGCACTTGTTTCATTGATGGAGAAGAGATGAGGAAAAATGACAACAAGAACTTACCATTTTTAGATGTGGTGTATTGGGTGGTTTGAGGCTTGTCGAGATTGGGATGGTACTTGTCAACTTCGAGATGAAGGTGAGCGTCAGGCGAGGTCAGGCAACAATTCGTATTGGGTCGATCGAGAGCTCACAGCTCGGTTTCAGGAAATCGGGTTGACTTCAGCAGCCCGTTTTTATGGTTTCACAGCCCGGTTTGTGAAAATCGGGCTGTTGGAGAGTGTTGCGCCCGGAAAAGACTGCGGCTGCGGCAAAATTTGGCTTAGTCGGGTCCGGGTGTGCGCGGAATCTGCGGGTAAAGCCCCAAAGACAACCGGGCCTCGGGTTCTTTAAACCGGGCGCCAAATAGTGCTGTCCAAAGTGGAAATGACCCATGGTGCATGAGTCAGGGCTAAAGACCTAAAAATTAAGTGTTAAAACTCAAACAAAATCATCATTCCAGTACACCACCGGAGGGTTTCGTGTCAGAGAACGGTCTCCCCGGGGCCCAGAATGGTCGGGTCAGTAAATGGCCTGTAGACCGACCCATAGAAGCCCATAAGGGTCTGAGAATGGTCGGGTCCACAGGTGGCCTGTGGACCGATACTCATACGGGCTGTGGGTGGCCGGTAGGCCGTCTCCAAGCAGGCCTAACTTTTCAACAACCTTGCTGAGCCGCCGGCGGTCCACAACAGCCGGCAGACCATTGCGGTGGTACCACAAGCACAAGCAGACTTCACGTTTCTCGCATCACTCCCACAAGCAGACTTCACGTCTCTCGCATCACTCCCCACTCAAACCATGTCAAACGCAGTACCTCAACCACCCCGCGACTCACGTAAGACCTCTTTCTCTTTCTCGTATTCAGAAATACCCAGCCTGAATCCTTCATTTCCAGACGTCACCTTACTTCCGTCTCGGGGTGGCCCTCCAAGGTATCAATGCTTGGTCTGCCAGACACGCTCAATGCAGAACTACGAGAAACATATCAAATCATCAGCACATCGATGTGCAGTGATTGATTACATGGAACAACACTGGATGTTGAAGAACGTCTCCAACAAGCGAACTCTTCAACAAACCAAGATCAATTCCAAGATCAAATTCCCTCTTTGGAGGATGATATTGGACTGGGCAACAATATACACATGAGTTCCCCTCCCCTGCAACCTCCATCACCTCTCACGCTACTTAGGAATTTGCTTGATTCAGACCCACTACACCTGGGGGGTTACGACTCAGATGATTCAGATGACTCTCTGACTTTTGATACACTGCGTCAGGCGTTGGAACAAATTGAACACATCAAACAGATGGAAGAAGTAGATGACGAAGCATTTGAGGAAGCTCTGGAAGAAGAGTTGAGAAGTGGGAAAATTCAAGACGGCATTGATTGGTTCCCGTTCAAGAAGATGGAGGTGACTGTCAACTTCAGATGCATGCAACACCTAATTGATTGCAAGGCAGCTGATTCTCTGTTTGGTAGCATGTGCTTGCTTTACTCCTGATGGGTTCAGAACGTAGTATCCTCTCACGGGATCAATACCTGCGCGTCCGTTTTGTTTTCCGTATTTGTAAGATAGATCTACCCGACTGGGGTGTATTACAAGCTTTGACCGCTTGTATGAAAGTACGAGTTGGCGTGGAGGTTTCTGAACGTATGAGCCCAGAGGGAAAGCCTCTGTTTGGTCTAAAAGTAGAGACGATAATAAGGAACGTGAGTTTACCCAAACTCTTGTTCTTTAGCAATGGGTCATGGTTTGGTTGACTGTGGAATCACTACAGAAATTGGCTAATCCTTTCATTAGTCCACATATGGTCTTTGTTCCGGAGCAAGCGATTAACACACCAATCAACCAATTCTCACAGTGTCAGAAATGGCGAGAAGGTTACGCCCCTGACCTCCGTGTGCAGATGATTGCAACAAACAACCATCACTTTTACATTTATGAGCCTGTTCAGCTTCGCTCTAAACAACTAGTGGTACCTATGTTTTTCTTCCAACTTAATGATACCATCCTAGCGAAATGTATGCCTGCAACTGTTGAATTTGATCCCGAAGAGCCAGCATTTCTCAAAGTATCGGTTTCAGAAGACCCTCCATTTGACTCTCCCGAATTCCTAACTATTAAATGTGATGACTTTTGGAAAACATATGAAGAGATAGAGTTGTACAATGGTTACTTACTCAAAACCAATTGTAGAGACCAGTTGTATTGTAAGACATATGTGCTATTGATGATGATATGAGGTTGATTTCATTTCTTGTTGGCAATCCAATATAGATCGTAACTCTGTCGGGGTGGACTCACATCCTATTGTGAACCATTGGAGAAAAAAAGCGCAAGGGAAAGTCATTCGACATGTCCCAATCACATTATACTCCGACGACACATCTGGAAATGTTTCAAAAAAATGGAACAAGCATATGAGTGTATACTTTACACTGTCAGGCTTATCTCCAGAGCTTACAAACCAGGAGTTTAACATACATTTCTTGGCCACTTCAAACTGTGCATCAGCTCTGGACTTGCTAGACGAAGTTGTTGAGGAAATTAAGTAAGTGTGGTGCATACTTATTGGATTGGCATGTGTCTAACCACCCATTTATGATAACACACCAGTGATCTTGCTGTCAATGGTTTGGTTGCCTACGACCATACCCTTGGGGAAGATGGTTTGGCAATGGTTGTCGTCCTCTGCCACCTCGGTGATTCCCCCATGCACGCCAAAATATCTAACACTTTGAACCCTGCGAACACCCTCACCCCTTGTCGCATGTGTGATCTGCAAGTTAAAAAAATGGTCGATAAACAAACACATAAGTATTTACAGGACTTTCTCGGTTTGGAAGAACAGTGCTGCAAGGTATGAGGTTCCGCTGTCCGTGGTATGATTCCATTGTGCTTTATTCATGTTGGTAATGAAGACAGATTGATATACCCATCCGCAAATGGAGTGAGACCAAACGCATAACACATGCGATTTGGAATACTGGACAAGAAAGACAGACAAAAACGGTTGTTGAGAATATGATTCGAGATTTTGGTGTGAAAGACACGGTGACTGATTTCTTCTTGAAGAAGGTTCAAGTGGCACATGATAGTCTTCCCCCTGAAGAGGTGAAAAGCGTCTGTGATCAATTAAATGCGGGTCTGGGTGAACGGATCTTCAACCCAATGTTGAGGCTGAAAGGTAAGAAAAAAAAATACTCCCAATGATTATTGACATATTCATTATATTGCCTGGTAGGTTTTGATGGCCATGTGGATACCCCGGTGGAGACACTACATGTGGCTCTGCTTGGCATAACGAAAAATCTTTTCCGAGATCTCATGCAAAGTCTTACCTCGACAAAATTTGGATCGCCTTGCTACAACGATATATCTGCCAGGTGGCGATCATTCAATACTAAGGGTTTGAATATACCTCCTATAATACCCAATACCTTGATACAATTCTATCAAAGTCTGGTAGGCAAGGAATTTTGAACCGTGTTGCAGATGGTCCCTTTTGTTCTATTTGATTATATGCCTCCGGAGAAAAGACATGTCTGGACATCTCTCGGGTTGCTAGCTTCATATATATTTCAAACGGAAATACCTGATATGGATGAATATCTAAAGGAATTAGATATCATCATTGATTCGTTTCTACACCTCCTGATCTCTGTTTCAGCACAGTGGGTTAACAAGCCGAAATTCCACATGCTTGTCCATTTGCAATATTTGATACGAAGATTTGGGCCTGCTTGTCTCTTTGCAACCAAAAAGTTTGAGTCTTTTGATGGAGTCCTCCGTCAAGCGTCTGTCCACTCTAATAGCTTAAGCCCTGGCCGCGACATTGCAAACACCTTCACAACAAGGGAAATGATGTGTATGTTCATATGTGGATCTTCCTTCTTCGACAAGGACCTTCTTTGTCGTGTGGTCCCCGGCCCACAGTTGAGGAGCCTGTTTGAAAAATTCCCCGACTTATTTCCAGCAATGCGTCATGAAAAGATCAAAGGGAGGCTTGCCTGTATCAAAATGGGACGTGAGTATGAGTTAAAATGGCGTATGGATGTGACTTCCCTGTTTTCTATTCTGATTTGCATCCTTTTATTTGTCTTCAACAGGTAAAAGTGATTCACAACCTGCAACTCCCCTCCCAATAGGGTTGCCGGTGCTCAACACCGGTAATCCCTGGGAAATTTTTTCAAATGTGACGTTAGAAAACAGGCAAAAGCTAGAACCTAACGATTTTGTACTTGTGAGATCTCCAATCCTTTCCATGCTTAATCATGTATCTTTCAAATGCTGACTGGCTTCCATTCGGATAGCTCACATCCAATGGAATTATAGCTCAAGTGCAATCGATTTGGAAGGTGGAGAATGATGCACCTGTGCAGTCTGTATTACTTCTCAAAAAATGCCTACCGGGGAGTATGATAGTTCATTACGCTATGAGAGAGATACTGGTAACGGATGAAGTGGTATGTAAAAGTGTGAAGGTCAGTCATCACCTCCTTGAATTACCCACAAGCCTTGAACTGACCAAGTTGTTGATCCAAACAGGATGTGGAGCGGATTTTAAATGTTCAGCATAATTGCCATGAAGGGCGCTGTCAAGTGACCAAGACCCACATCCAACGTTTGGAAAGGAAAGAAGCAAAGGAAAAGTTGTATTGTATGACTCATTCTGTCACCAATTCTTTCATTCTCAACTCAGCATCCCACTATAGTGGGGCTGCTCATCGGAGTTTATCAGCATATACATTCCAACGGGTGACACCTGAACAGTGGAATCAGGCTATCACCAAAGGCATCAAAACCTGGGTAGAACAACCTTTCCGTCCAGCAGTCAAGAAGGGAACAGCGAAGAAAGGACCAGCCAAGAAGGGCAAGCAAGGTCCAAGCTCTTCTACAATCAATAATTCTTGAATGTCGTGATACTCTTTTCTTTTTTTCCTATCGTATTCCTGATATGTCTTTGTTAGAAATTATCGATTTCAATACAAAGTAAGAATCAGATTGAACCTTTTTGGAAACATTACACTGTTGTGCCTACTGTTATATAAAAGGTGGCTCAAACATTACAACGCACATTTGAATCTAATTAGTCACATGATTGACAAACATATGACATTGTAAAAGCCGCTTGAGCAAACGCTAGAAGGCCAACTCATCTACATTTGCAAGTAAAGAAAATATGTACACCCAGGCATGGAAAAGCACGAACAAAAAGTAAGAAAAGGAATAACAGTAACAAAAGGAAAACAAAAAGTAAGGAAAGGAAAACATTAAGTAGGAAACTTGTCAACATCATAACAGATTATGAAGTAACCAAATGAAAGTCATCAATCCCTTTCTTCTCAGCTAAGCGGGCCAACTTTTTGCGCGCTTCTTCAGGATAGCCAGTAAGAAGAGTGCTGCGCAATTTGAACCAATCTTCATCACTCAAGTCCCCTCGCATATCATTAACCTCAATGATTCTTTCCACCAAGCGTTTGTTAATTTGGCATGCACAACCAAAACGAGTGATTCGACCTCTTGAGGGGATGACTCGCTCCGAATTATGGTTGTAGGTCTTGGATCCAGCCGTGTGGTGGTGGATTTGGGACGCCCATAGCATTTCGACTACACCGTCACATGCATCATAGTCCACTGTAATGTTATAATCATCCAAAACAAAACATGCACCAACAGAGTCACCTTGAAAAGTATCATTTTTAAGTGAATAAAGTTTTCCAGTCTTGCGATTGATGCGGGTAAAGAAACCAAAGGCATATTTGCTTTCGTCAAAATCCGTATGTTTGGCATTAACAAATTCGTCAAAAGTAACGGCGATGTTCAAGGCAAACACTTGCACATTGGGAGATACGTAAAAAGATTCACCGGCCCAAGAAGGGACCCCAACTTTTGAAGCTAGCTCAGCGTTGGAATTGAAAGCGTAGGAAGATAGGGCGGCAAATCGCTTGGCGTAGAAGTTTTCGATGGCAGGCAGGTTACCTTGACGCACAAGATCCTCTTGCATGCGCCAAAGCTGGCCACTGGTGGTCGCATTGAAAGCATATGCACCTGAGATCAAAATGAAAGGGAAATAAGTAAGATGGCGATGAACATGTGATACTCCAAAGAACTAGCCTGCTTTGGCGATGTGATCATATCTGGGCCTAAAACCGGCCGCGTGCATCTTGCCATATATTTTGGTCAGTGATCGTGCCCTTTTGGCAGCTCCATTGATTGTGACTCTTCCTCATGCTTTCGCATGATGGTAGACTGTGGATATAGCATGGTTGTATTGTTGAAAGAGCCGGTGGTTGGCAGCGGTTTTCTTGACAAATCGGGCAACTAAGAGGAGTTGGCAGGTGTCTTCGTCGAGGCAGACAACGGTACCAAAGTGGATGCGAAACGGTTTGGTTTGGCCTTTCTTGAAAAATAAGAACTTGGTTTCGGGGGGGGTCCGTAAAGTTCTTTTAAAGCTGCAATCTTGGTGGCTCTTTGGTTGGGTGCGGGTTGATTTTTGTTCTTGCGCTCAGCTTTTTGTCGGTCGGAATGTTGTTTGCGACAGCAAAGAGTGCTAGGAGACTTATGCTTTGGTTTCTTATTAACTTCTGCCATGATTTCAGTACTGAAAGCACTTCTCAACCTGTAGCTTCTGGGTTATGCGTCGAGATGAACTCAAGGTTCGAAGCAGGCAGGTTGAGGAAGATGCAATCAGATAGAAATAGGAAAAGATAATAATGGGCCTGGGCCGCTCTTTGCGTAAAGATTTGCGATAAAGGATAATAATAAAGAGATTGTTGATGAGAAAGAGGTGAGGTGAAGCAAAGTAAGATTTTAGAAACGAATAGAATGAAATTTTATATAAATCGAATAATGAATAATCTTTGGAAAGCAGAGAAAAAACCGTAGCGAGACGCTGAGGCCTTCTGAAACATATATCTTAGTCTCAAACCAGGCTACCACATTCATTGCGATGAATGTGGTAGCCTAGTTTGATGTGAGATCGCGATGGCTGCGTGCTTGCAACAGGTTAGTCACCTGTCCCTGAGGTTGGCAGTCAGGTCAGGCTTTACAGCTCATTCAGCTGGTTCGTGACCATCGCTGAGACAAAATCGTCTCAATCGCCATGGCCTAAATCAGCCATCGCGATTCTGATAGCTAAAAGTCAGTGACCAGACCCTGATCAAGCCAGTCAGGACAGGCTTTGTCTCTCAGCCGGTTTGTACCTTTGCCATCGCGTTTCAGAAGCAATCATCTGAAACGCGATGGCCTAACTCAGCCATCGCGATTGTGATGGCTAAAGGTTAGTGTCAGACCCTGATCATGCCGGTCAGGACAGGATTTCGTTCACCTTAAGACCATTCCTGAATTTGCCTGATTCGTATTGATCACAGGGGTTTGTTTCGTTAATGTATGTTAACTCAATTTCATGGAGACGATGATCGCTTGGGTGGGATCCCTAAAAAAATTCCCCAAAAGGTATTTGTTCCAAAACCAATGACAAAGTGATATTCCAACTGCTAATTCCAAACTTATACCCAAAGAGTTATTCATGCAATCTACACCAGGCGCGGCGCACCAAAACCTCGCCAGACTCCTCTGTATGGCTCGATGGAATGTGAAATACGAGAAGGGAGACAAGGTCAATAAACCCCTGCCAAGTCAGACATAAGAATGTGATATACTCACCGTAAGTAATGCCTGAAACTGAACCTTGCGACCTCGCATGGTTCACGGGAGGTGGAATCCATCTCGAACCTTCGGTACTGATTGTGAGTAGGGATCAGCATGTTTCCTACTCACAAGGATCGAGATTGATACAGTTGAAACTCACTTTCCAAGCCGTGATACCAGTTGATCCACATCACAGCTTCGTGAGCGCACGAGGCCATCTGAGCCAACAGAAGGACATTGGGATGAACCATTGCACATATGATGGCCAAAAGGACCTCGTCCGCGATTGCTTCATGAAGTGACGAGAAGTGCAATTTTGACTTGTACAAGTAAACAGGATTTTGTGTGAATCATTGATAATCTTCATTAACCCAGTAGAGCCAGCTCGCATAATTGGAAGCATTGCGTTTTAAGCGAGGCATGGAGTTGGCGTGTTGCTCCATGTTTGAGTGATCCATATAAACGAGCATGTGATCATATTCTTCAAGGTGTTCTCCTTGATTCCATAGTAACTCTAATGTCGCCACCAAGGATGATGACAATCGCGGTGGTTCAATTACGGCGCGTACCATCTTCATTGTGCTAGGACAAGGATTACGAAAAGATATGAATGGGATCTAAGGATGTAAGGATGTAAGGCAAGGTACGTCCGAGCCAGGAGGCATTTGAGACGCAAAGGCCTTTTTGTAAGGACGCGTAATGGCCGTCCTTGCCAATAAGGTGGCCATGATGGGACCTTATTGGACCCACATTGAAAAGGAAAGGAGTGTTTTGGCAAGATATGGTTGGATGCGAGCATATCGAATTGAATGTGGTCCGAGCATATTGAATTGAATGTAGGAATTCTCATTACACTCGTTGGCCATATGACCCAATATCGCCATGGACATCGTTTGAAACTATATAAAGTCAGAGATGGTCTGAAGCAATAAACGCGATATCCAGTATACAAATTGTCGTGTACTGGATCAAAACAACAACAAATGTATGGGGGTATGAACACCTTCATGCCCCCTTCTCCACGTCGATTTGAGAGAAGATCACCGCGTGAAGCGATATTTGAGCGGAAGTCCCCACAGATATCCCCCATTTACGCAGCTGATCCTTATTCACATAATCCACAAATATTATGTTGAGAGATACCTTACACTCTCATTTATGTGTTTCAGCAGTTGTGGTACTTAACTTAGACTTATTAACTCAATATCTCAATATCTCACACGCGCCCATTAAGTTCAAATATAGTTTTGTATTCAATTAAAACCTTAACCCTAATTGCGCCTCCCATTTAATAACGCCACTCCTGGGACGCGTGTACAAACTCTTTTCCTCATCCGTCATTCTACGGAAAGGAAAAGAGTAAGTACTTCACTCAATTCATCATTTCTCATTTCTTCTTATTTCTTTTCTTTCATATTAATATACATAATTAAAATACTGATCAAACTATGTATTCTCACTTTCATATTTCATCTGTTATTCTGCCGACGCTAGTTCAAGAGCTTTAAGCTAAAGCGTCGTCTCTTTTCTTATTTTATTATTGTCTCGACCAAAACCTTCTAGGTTAGCACGTCGAGTATTTGACAAGAGGTGAAGTGAGACTCACCTCAGGATTTGTCATTGGGATAACAGGTTAGCACGTCGAGTATTTGACAAGAGGTGAAGTGAGACTCACCTCAGGATTTGTCATTGGGATAACAGGTATACGACGAGATTTGTCGCTTTTCATGGTAGCGAGAGTCTGGTTCAGCTCCTAGTTAGTCAATTCAAAACGCAAATCTATGTCAGACAGAGAAGATACCAGTGAAGATACCCAACTACCAACACCTGCATCCACCCCAGCTCCAGTTCCAGAGAACGGCAAGATTGACGTCGAATCTCAGATTGAATCAGATAATTCAAGCTCATCCGAAACAGCCCATTCAGCTCATACCACCGTCCCATCACATCCTATTACTGCGCCAGCCATGGCCACCACCACTCCTATTGACACTGATACCCCAGCTCAACGCCAGTCAATCAAAGTGACTTCGATCCTGCACAAAATAGCCATAACTACTAAATTGTCCACCTCGAACTATGTTTCCTGGTCCGATGGTGTTCGTTTTGGTCTCATGGCCGCATCATACGACATATATCTTGATTCTGAAGATGCAGGCAGCTCAGGAATCGATCCCGAAGTAATCCTTGCGACAAAGAAATCACTCTTTCACTGGTTACTTGCCAGTATAGAGCCAGCAGAGTCCACTCGATTTATATCAATGATTTCCACATTCGAGAACGGCATCAAGACTACTATTCCATCTCCATGCCTGCTCTGGAAAACTATTCGCGATTACCACATCAGTAACTCTGAATCGGTCAAACTCATGCTCCGGAGCGAAATCACCGACTTGAGTCAAGGATCTACCAAGGATCTCCTTGAGTACATCGACATCTTTAGAGCCAAAGTAGATGCTTACCTTGGATCCAATGGAGAAATGTCTGAAGAAGAGCAAGCTCGCCAATTTGTTAGATCACTTAACCGTGAGTGGGCGGAAAAGGGATGCGACCTCCTTGATGCTGGGCATGTCAAATTCCGAGCGTTAGAAACCGAGCTGAAGAAGACCTATCAAACTCGGAAGATGTTCACCTCCAATCGACAACAATCTAGTCGCGCTGCCGAATCAACCGAAGCAAGTCACGGCCGACGTAATGGAAGATGGCAAACTTGTAACAAGAACAAGTGCCTCGGTCGAGATCACCCTACGAAACCTCATGATCAATCCGAGTGCTTTCATCATCCCAGAAACGCGACTAAGATGGACGATTGGAAACGCTCAAAGCGCGAGGCTGGTGAATGGGTAGATTATCCTAGAGGAAACCAAGGAGCTGGGTCACGAGGTAGAGGAAGAGGCGGCTCAAACATGGCTAGTGGCTTTATGTCTCATCGATATTTCAACGATCAAAACTTTCCAAGCTCAAATGATATATCCTCAGCCTTAGAAAACATGAGACTCGAAGATAGAGACGTTAGTTATCATATTGAAGTAGACGGCAAATTCTCATGCTCTGCTGAACCGCAGGTTTCATGTCGTGGAGACCAATGTAACACCATCGCCTTAATTGATACCGGAGCATCTCATCACATGTTTCATGATCTATCATTATTTGATCCGGACTCAATATACAAAAATGACGATCCGTCTGCAAAACTCAGTCTAGCAGGTGGAGGAGCGACCTTAGAAATTCATTCGATGGGAAGAGTTAACCTATTAAACTCAAAAGGCGAACTTATCAAACTAGCGGATTGCCTTTATGTTCCTCAACTTTCAAGAAACCTCATCGCCGGTGGTAGAATTCTCAGAGCTGGTGGAGTCACCACCATCCTCAAGGATCCAAATTTTCGAATCGATCATGGCAAAAAGGAACTGTTTGTCGGTCAATTTGTTGGAGAAGGATGCATGATGTATGTAAGACTACAACCATCGGTCAGTCCTACATTTCATCAATCATTGGCGGCGAGCTCAAATTAACTCATCATTCTGAAATTGCACTATTCCTTAGGCCATCCAAGCGGGGAATATCTAAAGAGAATGTGGAGGATGGGTTATTTCGATGATATCTTACCACAAAATGTTTCTACCTCAGATTTTGAAATAATAAACAAATGTCCTATCTGCCCCCTTTCCAAAAGTACTCGTCTTCCTTTCTCATCAGCCAGACCCAGAGCCATTACCTTCTTAGAAAACGTCCATGTTGATCTTAGTGGAATTGTTCGAACTACATCAATCAATCGAGAAGAGTATTATATCATGTTTACCGACGACTTCAGCGGTTATCGTGTTACCTTTGGTATTCCTGATAAAAAAGCCGAAACCGTATATGAATGTTTCAAGCGTTACTTAGCTTACGCTGAAAGGCAAACAGGAGAGAAATTGAAGAAATTCTCGTTAGATGGAGGGGGCGAGTTCATCAACGGATTACTGTCCCCATATCTGGAGGAATTAGGCATCATCACTAGGATCACCGCTCCTCACACCCCAGAGCAAAACGGAGTTGCCGAACGTGGTAACCGAACCATCAACACTAAAGCCCGATGCATGATGATCCAGTCGGGTGCCCCCATTTCTTTTTGGTATCATGCCATATCGTATTCTGTGATGTTACAGAATCGAACAATAACAACATCACTTGATCTTAAACACACACCTCATGAACTATGGAATAAGCGGAAAACAAGTGTTAAACGATTCCAACCTTTTGGATGCTTAGCTTATCGGCATATCAGAAAGGAAATCCGAAATGGAAAATTCAGTCATGTCGCACAACCCGGCATTCTTTTAGGAGCCACCGAAGAGAATAATAACTTCATAATTCTCGATCAAGAAACAAACAAAATTCATATCACTCATGATGTCGCTTTTCAACCTCTAATATTCCCTTTTAAAAAGGATGCCGATAAGAATCCAGAATGGATTTTTATCGAAGATCTCCCTAAGACTATCAGGGATGATATCATTCAAGATGAACCCATCATCGATCATCCTAATAGACCTCAGATTGATGATGACGATGAGATTTCAATGGATATGGGTTGTCTCACCCCACCTTCCAATGAATCCCCTAGCCCCTCAAGCGAACAACATGAGGATGCTATACCTGAACCACAAATCATAGATCCAATCATCAACGAACCAGTAATTGCTGAACAATAACCACCAGCTCAACAACAGCCGAGAAGATCGGCTCGTGATCGACGGCCTGTAGATCGTTACATTCCTGGTGAAAGTAACGAAATTGTCAACTTCCCGATGCGAAGTATTGTACCCAAGATTTCTCAACCCTCCTTCAGTCAATACGTATTTCAATGTCACGAAGCAATGAAAGCTCGAGCAGAACCAAAGAGTTACAAAATGGCTATGAAGACACCCGAAGCCGCTCAATGGAAAGCCGCATGCGACAAAGAAATGAAAAACATACAAGAAATGGGAGTCTGGGAAATTGTAGATCATCCTAAGAATGCCCCGGTTGTTGGAGGCCAATGGATTTTTAAGCTGAAACTCCGTCCTGACGGTACCATCTCAAAGCACAAAGCAAGATATGTCGCCAAAGGTTATACACAGACCGAAGGGATTGATTTCAATGAGACATTTGCACCGACCGGTCGGCTTGCTTCGTTACGTATCCTGGTCGCTGTTGCTGCTGCTAAAGGATGGTCAATTGAGCAAATGGACGCGATAGCGGCTTTTCTGAATAGTAACTTACAAGAAGAAATTTACTTGGAACTACCAGAAGGTTATGATGCTGAACGTGCAAATGGGAAAGTCGCTCGTTTAAGGAAAGCACTCTATGGTCTCAAGCAATCCGCTCGATGTTGGAGTAAAGAAGTTGAGGAGAAATTTATCAGCATAGGTTTGAAACAAAACCCTCATGATGCTTGTTTGTGGTATGGATGTGATGAGGATGGACTCGAGACTCTAATCTATCTACATGTTGACGACATGGCCATCACGGGTGACAAAGTTCCTGAAATCAAAAGTTTATTAAAATTAAAATGGCAAATGGAAGACTTAGGACCCGCACACTGTGTTGTGGGGATTGAAATTCATTCAACTGATGCTGGAGGATACTCATTAAGCCAACCGTCATTCATTCAAACTGTTCTTGAAAGATTTAACTGTGATGAATGCAAACCAGCATCAACACCATTCCCTGGTGGGACAAAGATTTTGAAAGCAAGCGAGTCAGATGTGGAAGACTTCAAGAAATCAAATCTACCATACAATAGCTTAGTAGGAAGTCTCATGTATATTGCTCAAGGTACCCGTCCTGATATAGCATATGCAGTTGGCGCCCTGTCCCAACATCTATCCCGACCATCAACAACAGCCTGGCAGATGGGTATCCACGTACTCCGATATCTAAAAGGCACACAATCTTTGGGTTTAATCTACTCTCCAAAGGACAACATCATTGAAGGTAATCAGAGCTGGTGTTATCCTGAATGTCACACCGATTCCGATTGGGCCGGGGATCCCAATACCAGGCGCTCAACCACCGGATACGTTTTCAAATTGAATGGAGCGGCTGTCAGCTGGAAAGGCCGTTTGCAGCCAACGGTTTCACTATCTTCCACTGAAGCGGAATATAAGGCCACCACTGAAGCGGGTCAAGAAGTGGTATGGTTGCGAGGATTACTGTTGAACATATCAATGAATCAACCTTCTGCAACAATTTTATGCAGTGATAGCACTGGGGCAGTCTCATTAACTCAAAAATCAATATTTCATGCTAGAACAAAGCATATTGAAGTACAGTATCATTGGATAAGAGAACAAGTTGAGAAGGGCACCATCAAACTACGTCACATTAGTAATAAAAACATGTTTGCTGATGCATTAACAAAACCACTCCACCCGGGACCATTCCGAGAACTTCGAGATCAAGTTGGATTAGATGTGGTATTGGGACAGCTGAAACAGGGGGCGTGTTGAGAGATACCTTACACTCTCATTTATGTGTTTCAGCAGTTGTGGTACTTAACTTAGACTTATTAACTCAATATCTCAATATCTCACACGCGCCCATTAAGTTCAAATATAGTTTTGTATTCAATTAAAACCTTAACCCTAATTGCGCCTCCCATTTAATAACGCCACTCCTGGGACGCGTGTACAAACTCTTTTCCTCATCCGTCATTCTACGGAAAGGAAAAGAGTAAGTACTTCACTCAATTCATCATTTCTCATTTCTTCTTATTTCTTTTCTTTCATATTAATATACATAATTAAAATACTGATCAAACTATGTATTCTCACTTTCATATTTCATCTGTTATTCTGCCGACGCTAGTTCAAGAGCTTTAAGCTAAAGCGTCGTCTCTTTTCTTATTTTATTATTGTCTCGACCAAAACCTTCTAGGTTAGCACGTCGAGTATTTGACAAGAGGTGAAGTGAGACTCACCTCAGGATTTGTCATTGGGATAACAGGTTAGCACGTCGAGTATTTGACAAGAGGTGAAGTGAGACTCACCTCAGGATTTGTCATTGGGATAACAGGTATACGACGAGATTTGTCGCTTTTCATATTAAACAATCGAAATGATTAACCAGCTATTCGTTTTCATGGATATCATACGCATGATATGGGTTCGGATCTTGTTTGGGATTCAGAGGGTGGCTGTTCTACGTTTAAAAACAAATTGATCCACCAGATTTGTTTGTGATCCAAGATTAACGGATCACAAACAAATATTGTGATAATCAAAGTATTCCATAATGAGAGCGAAATGCTCCATCTACCATTTGACAAATCAGCCCATAAAGGTCAAATATGCTATTTCGACGTCATTAAAGAGAAGGCATCATATCAAAAAGAGCATGATCATTGCATTCCTGCATTTTCCAAAGGGCTCTCCGGCGTCATAAATCAAAAATCTCAATGTACATTTTGGTGAAACTGATCTGTCTTTGTGGCATCCTCTGCTGACTGAACTCTGACATCAATGTGTGGAGTGGAATGTTCAGCTCCAATATTTTGAATACAAACACGTCATGTTGTGCGTGATAGTGTGAACCACTCTTATTATGACAGCACCTTGAATTCCCACAAAGAAAGGCCAAGGAAGCATTCCATTTCAAGCCACGACAACACTTCGCAATTTTGATGTCCCCTTGCGCCCAAAATTTTTTTCTTTGCCGTCTTTTGTTCTCCGCACTGTTTTTCCCCCTCACTTCTCTGCTTGAAATTTTTACGATGCCCATTTTACCAACCTCAGTTAGTAAGTGAACCATTCTTGATTTTAGAGAGCAGCAGCAGGGTGCTCATCAAGGCTGGCTTACAGCTGAACGTATGAGTCCATACTCACGTGGGCCACCACCTAATAGCCGTTCTCCCTCTGTGGCTCTTTTGCTCCGATCTCTAAACAACCACGGTGCTCTACAAAATTGTTCAGGTGAGTAACATGTTTATTAGGTCTATTCAGATCACTTTCTCACTTCCACTTCAATGCAAGGGTCGCCGTCGGCCCTTGAAGTTGGGCCCAATAACCGTGCGCTACAGAGCATTGTTCCGGGCATGGGCAATACCCCGTCTCAAAGCTCCCAAAACAACATTTCAGGCACGCCTTCAACCCAGGGTGCGATATCTAACCTGGGTATCCAGCCGATGTCTCCAGACCATAGTGGCAACGAACTTGAAGCCAATCACCTTGGTGGTGAACGAGAAGATCAGGCTTTAACCGACATCGCACGACCTCTTACTGCCTCTGAACAAGCCTTCTTGCAAGCCTTGTCCACCGAGTGTGGATTGGATGAACATCACCAGGATTACGTCCAGACGCTAGCTTGGGTCAGTTCCCGATTCCAGTTATTCTACCGTCTCAAATCCAAAGATCACATTAACAAGAGAAATAACAGTTTATCAGTCCTCGTCATCGTCATATCACACTTATCGCCTCTCATGCGGGTTTGCTCATGGAGCAAAGCAACCTTTCCATGAGGGTGACCGGCCTTGTCGAGACTATCACCGGCCTTGTCAAGACTGTGACCGGACTTGCCGACACTGTTCAAGCACTTGCCGATGAGATACGCACTCCAGGCTTGGTTGCTGCCCGCGCGGTGCCTGCTCCAGTCACTGGTGGTCCGACTCCTGCTTCAGCTGCGAGCTCCAACGCCGCGGCGCCCACCACCCCATGGGTTGCCTCGTCATTGCTACTGGTGGGATAGAATTGCTTTCTGATAAGATAATATCTTATCACTTTCTCTTTCGTTGATATCCAAATTTGATCTTCGAACACCCGCAGGATGCAATCTCCCAATTGGCAGACAAGAAGGTTACATTGCCCTTGCTCGAGGGATACACCGCACTCAAAGCTGCGAATGGTGTCACCCTTACCAATTCTCTCTTCAATATTGTGAAGGTAAATTAATTCACACATCATGATACAAGCCCTTACCCAAATTGACCAGAACCTACATACCAGCTTGAGTTAGCCAAGAAACCTGCGGCCTGGAAGGACGAACACCTGCCACGCAAAGTACTAGGGATAACCGATTCCCAGGGTGTCAAGCAATACTATACTGACATCAAGAATGGATGCAAACACGCTCGAGGGAAAATGCACAATTCAGTGAGTTTTACGCAAAATCCCATCAGGTCAGGCAATTGACCTGCTCTATCCTCGCAGGTCTTAAGTGGGGTGTATGAGTCAAAAGCCGGCGTCATACTTACCAACCCCGTGCCCGATCTCCCGGAACTTGTGTTCATTGTCAGTATATGTTGATTTATTATGATGAAACAATCACTTACTGAATCAAGAATTCCAGATTGCCGAGAAATGTGGAACCACAGGTCACCACCCAGACGTCAATAGCTAATTATGGGAAGCCACTGATCATTTTACCCGTGCGCAAGCGGCTTACATCGTAAGCCAAAATATTTGACATTGCTATCTATCTATCACCGACCCTGACTCAGTTGTGTATCTACCACAAATGAAGCGACGAGAGGCCCTTCGCATCTTCCAGATTGGGAAGGGGCCTACTTCAATATGGGCGGCTGTTGACAAACAGCTTGAAAAGCTTCTTCGGGAGGAAAGGAATCGCATGGGAAAAGATGGTTATACTTCTGGAGATTACACTGCCTCGTGTGTATCTTTTCTCTATCATCAATACGGACTGGTCGTCACTTATACTGAATCAAAGAACGGGTCCAGGTTCTATAAGGTTGTATATGACCAAGACCGCGATTATTTCACGGGCAAGACCTTATTTCAAGACTTGATTAAGTTATACTCATTTGAATTGCCATCCGAAGATCAAATCGAAGCAGGGATTGCACCAACGCCAACGCAAAACGTCGAACAAATGGAGCTTAATGAAGAAGGCTTGATGGATATCTAATTTCTTTTTCCAACAATCTTGTGACCAAAGTGCATTCTTTTAGGTTACATACAAATAATGTCTTCATACAAATAGTGTCCTTTTTGCAATCTTATATCGTGGCTTTTGTTTCTTGTCAAAGCTTTAGTAAGAGTGGAGAGAGAGCGCATTAGTGCATTACAATGCGAACGTGCCTCGTTGGGCAGCTCGCCGCCCCATATGCCATTGGCGGCGCGTCCTCGCCGCGCCATTCAAACATTTCATAACCCGTCTTGAGGTGGCCTGAGCTGGTCTGCGAACAGGTGCCAGAGTCGACCGTAAGGGTATGTGTGAGGGCCGCCTGCAGAGGCCTATTGGCCGCCTACAGACCGGTTTCAGACTCGGCATCAAAATGGCTCGAAAAGGTCATTTCCATGGTCGACCTTCAGACCGTCTTCCACAGCGGGAGCGCAGCCGGTCCTCAGACGGTCTTCGCTGCCGGTCTCAAGACCGGCCAAACCCTCCGGTGGTGTACACTTAGGTCGAATTTTCACGTGCATGTGGAAAGACTTTGACGACAAAGAGCATGTGGATGTTTTCTCAAGATATGTTTGGGGTTGTGGTGTCTTTCTGGGACCTAATCATTTGTTTTAATGAATCGACATGTGCATTCATAGCCAAGTTGAAACTTCCAAGAGCCCTCATGAAACATTAGATCCTCCTAGGTAAATTGTCAATTCCTCTTCACACACATGATTGTACTAGTATTGACATAATGAATTTTAATTTTCTACTATACTTTTTGATAATATATCTTTGTATGAGACACAAAATTTAACCCGACTATGGGGAAGTGCAGCCCAGAATTAAACTTGTGTGCCTCTCACACTCAAGGATGGCTTTTCACCGTGATTGAGAATCTCGTTTGCAAATAGATAGAGAGCGAGGAATCCTACAAGGACGACACATGTGATGAGAAGAAGTAGAGGATGATAAAAGACACTTTCAAAGGTAAGAAGACTAAGATCAGAACACCAAGGATTACCATCATTTTTCTGGAAACATGATTAAAATTTCCGCCATGATCTGATTGGATTGTGAAGTCCCTTTCAAGCATCCACCCTTTCTTTGTACAATGATAGTGGCTGATGAACTTGTGCATCGTAGATCAGGTTTTTCTATCTAGACAAAAACTCGTTCTGCATCACTGTTGTTGGAATTGTGGTTCAGAGACAATTTCATTTGATCAAGATAATTCTCCACAGGCGTAGGGCTGCTTGCACCATCATGCTACAGATGGAACATCTGTACTTAATGTGTACCACAAACTTACAGGATTTTGTGGCAGTTTTACTACTACCCACTTTGCAAAGATCAACTTTGTGAATATCGGGAAAAAACACCAAAAGCTATCTCAAGTGGTAATGTTCATATTCCCTTGTTGTATTCAAAATTCATATATACTACAAAGTAACTTACGAGGATTGGGAGGATGTATTTATAACATGATCTCACTTTGCCGAGATCAACTTTGTGTAGATCGAGAAAAAACCCCAAAAATTAACATTCCAAGTAAAGAGTCTGATTGATACGCCACGGGCAGAAATAAAAGATAATAAAGATAATAAAATATAACCAATAAGAGCATTGTTCTTGAGACGAGTTTTATGGATGATAATTAATAAACAATTTTCAATTTTACACCAAACACGGATCAATACCTAAGATGATTCAAGAAAATATGTAGAAAAGAACGGTTCATGAAAGAGAGTATAGAGAAGTTTAAGAAGAAAAGCCATTCATTTCGATCCCCGACGTCCTGTAATCAAATCATCGAGCATAAGAAAAACAAACATGAAAGACAAGAATAGAAAGCGAGGACATACCATCGGGAGAACGAGATCTAGCTTTGCTTCTTTTTTTGCGAATAGATCTAGGAATAACCATAAGGAAGGCAGGGTCTTGTTGGCCATATCGAGGAGGTAAATTTGTAACATGAAGTCCAGTAGGAGGAGTGATAACAATATCAGGAATAGGAGGAGTAACAATGATGATGGGAATAGAAGAAGGGGGAAAGTCATCAAGGTCTTGATCGAAGTTGATGATTTCGTTGGCGAAGAAACAAAAAGCTAAAAATCCTGCAAGGATAGAAAGGATGAGAAGAAATAGACAGATCATGAAAGTCACCTCTGAAGGTAAGAAAGCTAAGATCATGACACCAATGATTACTACCAGTCTAAACTTCTTTGGGAAAAGCAAGTGGACGATGACGAATAGTAGAATGGTGGGTAAAACGTAAATCAAGAGTATTTGAAAGAGCTTATGGTAGAGTAGTGAAGAATTCATGATGAGAAAGTGGATTGATTAGAAGACAAGAAGGTGAAAAGATGAGAGTGAAGTTGTTCGAGATTTGAAAAGAATCAATCAGTTCGAGATGGTAGAAGTGATGAAATGTCACAAAAGCTCTTGGGCTGAAGAGAAGGTTTAAATACTTCATCCCATGCTGATCGCAAGCTGATCAGCTTTTTCAAATGTAACATTATTATTATGCTCAAAATGAAATGTGAATGATTTCTTCAACATTCCAATCAATTTGTAAAATCGCTTTCAAAGATCCATTATCAGTACAGTCTCTAATGCTGATTAGTACAAGCATTAAAGACTAGGTTTTTTATTTGGACACAACAAATTTTGATCTGTATCTCCATTGTTTATAATGTTGTTGTTTGTAAACAAGTGTATCTTGATTCAAAAATTTCCTCAGCCGTCGTGGTTTACGACCACCTCTGACAGGAAGACTTTTGTACGTCCGAGTGCTGCTACGTCGAAGGTCAAAGCAATCAGCTCACCATTTACATAAAGATTCCCCAGAAATATGGGTTCAACCAAGAGAGCAAGTCTCATGATCAAACTGCTTCAAAAATGTGAAATCTATGAATGGTGATCCCCTTTTGATTTTTTTAGTTGTTTCACATTAACTTCGATAGGTGCCTACAAACAAAAGATAAAAGAGCGGGAATTCGATAAGAACTCTATTTACGTTTTGTTTTTATTGTACAACTTTCTCATGAGTAGACCGAGGATAAGCAAACAGAAGGTTGTTCAAAAGTTCTGCAGGTGTGCTCAAAGACTCCAGTCCCTATAAGATTGAACTATAGCGAGAAACCTATGGACAATCGCCAAAGAGGACGTTTGCTGAAGGAATTCTACTGTAAGTCTCTGAGACTTGCCGTGCAAGAAATCACCGAATTTTGGTAGTCCTCCCAAGAGGTAATTGGCCGGTTGGAGTCACTTTGTCTTCAACAGGCCGCACGGAAATCAGACCTTTCGGCCCCAATCTGGCGAGGCGTGTCGTATCAGGTATTAGCATCTGAACGTAGCTACCAAAATGTACTTTCCAGCTAATCTCTCCTGGTGATACCAATACCAATATGATATACACCCGCATACAACCATTGGGACTTTGGGGAAAACTCTTTATTTTCCCCAACCTCTGCTTCCTACGCTGCTATGTACTGTTCAAGTGCAACTGCTATCTCATCAGGCTTGTCCGATCCTTCGGGTGCAAGACTTCAGTAAATTGTTTCATCCGACTCAACACATATATTTTACTTCAAGAGCCGGGCATTTTTCTGTTGTTATCAATTGGATCAATGGATGTAGGCACAGCCAAGAAGATGCCGTCAAAGAGCGATAAACTTGAAGTTATATATATTGGAAGTGCCACGTTGAATCTCTGTCCGAACATCGTAATTTGTGATGAGCCGTAAATTTTCTGAATGCGAGCCTCCAATCAAACCTGTGGTGGTTGTTCGATCATCCGTATGATTGAAGTTCGTAAACACAATGCAACTTCCATAAAATGGGCATATCTAACTTCGAATGAGCATGAGGAGGACTCAAAGCCTAGAGGGTAGTTTCAATCAAGTGAAGGATGGTTTGAGTCTAGGGCTAAAAGCTTAAAAATTTAGTGTTACGTGAGGCGAGTTCTGAGTCCTGACTGGCATAGAGGG
The DNA here is from genome assembly GCF_000204055.1 of Melampsora larici-populina 98AG31. NCBI lineage: Eukaryota > Fungi > Basidiomycota > Pucciniomycetes > Pucciniales > Melampsoraceae > Melampsora > Melampsora laricis-populina. The sequence continues at coordinate 964,876 of NW_006768778.1, forward strand.
CTTGTCGAAAAGTCTTGGGCCTACTTAATCACAAAATATCCCCACACACAAAATGAGGAAGAAACCAACGCATTGGTTTATTGTAGCTATCTCCTCCATTGATTTTGATCCCTACATGATACCTGTAGCGTGTGTCCAAGTGCAGCCAAGTGAACCAGGTAAGTGATTCTGAAGTAGAGCTGAATTCGATCAAAGCCCTTCCAAGGGATCTTTCGTTAGAAAAGATATCGTTCATTGAACATAGTTGACACTTGATCTGACTCTCCAAGACGTCACATTGATGAGATTGATCATAACGAGGTATTGAAGTGTCATCATGCATCCTGTTATGGGGGTTTATATACAGAGCTTCGTATCATTCTGCTATCTGTCTAACTAGGAGTGCCAACACCTTCTCCGTGACTTTGAACAGTGGAAAAGCTCTGGTCATCAAGCGTACTCAGTCAAAAGGTACATAAATCTAACCATGAAACAAACCAGTCTGGGAGAGGCTGATGTCTATACACCTCAAGTAGCTCAGAGATATGCCAAAGAGTTTTACTAGACTACATACCTCACTTCAAAGGAGACCCAACGAAATGATCAGTTTCCAAAGATGGCGCAGGAATGCTATCAAAAACTTAGTACTCTCAAGTCATCCAGCTGTTATCTACAGAACAAATCTTTACCGAAAACACCACATGTAATAAAAAAATCCATATAAAAAATATATCGGTCACTCCTCTGCAAAACCTCGTGAGCATTTCTTTCATCAAAGAAAGTGGCTTGGTTGCGCAGCGGTCCTTATCGGAGAGTGCGCAACAAAACCCAAGGGTTCAGAATCCGTTGTGTTTTGCGGCGGTTCCGGTATTGATGAGGGATTCTTGATTCAACACTGGATTGATTGATTTCAAGATGAAAGGTGAAGTAAGGTGAAGAGAAGGTAGTGCGGATCAAGCAAGACAAAGCTTTGTCACTATATAAGATTTTAAATACCTTATCTCATGCTGATTGTAATCACCTCAGCGTTGGAAAATGAACATCATTTCAACTTGAGATGCTTCATTTACACCATGTTTTGATCAAATTTAGAAGTCAATTTTAAGGATACATAAAGTCTCTTGGTGATATAAGTACTGCTTTTGATGTTCATGACTTCATACACGAAAGATTGATTTGTTGGTTTGGACTCAATGCTCAATATTCAGTGCTATCGCTGCTATCATGGGGTGGAGACAGCTTTATTTTCATCCAAGAGCAACCCCATATAGTGTTGTGTATTGTCTCATGATCCTCAAATCTGGGATTTCAGTGCGTAATGTGTAGCACAAATCGGTTTATGAGAATTTGAAGGATATCTTTACTATACTATCTCGCTTTGTAAAGATTAACTTGATGAAGAGCGAGAAAAAACCCCAAATTTATTATATTCAAGTAATGAGCCCCATCTCGACACGACCAATAAAAAAACGGAAGAACAATTAGATATGATGGATAAAAACGTTCTTTTTTTAGCTTTGATAGAAAGCAAACTGTGAATTTTAATTTTATATGAAACATTGAAGAAACACTGAAGAATAACCACAAGCCAAATTCAACGAGAGTGTTATGAATCCACAATAAGAACGCTCCAATCGACCGTAAACCAACAAATTCTGTGATGGAAAGAGGAAAAGTAAATCAGAGTTGATCTGGAACTTGAGTTAAAGTATACAAGAATCAGAATTAGAAACATACCTAAAAGTAATCAAGAAAAGACCCAGCGAATTCCATGAAAGAGTGTATTCAAAAAAACATAAAACAAAGCCATCCATCTTGATCCTGGCCGCCCTACAATCAAATCATCGAATATAAGCAAAAAGAAAAACAAAAGAAAATATTGAAAATCAAGGACATACCATTTGGAGCGCTAGGTCTAGGTCCAGGTCTAGGTCTAGTTTTGCTCTTTCTTTTTGTTCGAATAGACTTACGAATGACCATAAGAAAGGCCGGATCTTGTTGGTAATATCCAGGAGGTAGGTTTGTAACATGAGGTTTGGTAGGAGGAGTGATAACGATGACAGGAATAGGAGGAGTAGCAATGACAATGGGAATAGAAGAAGGAGGAAAGTCATCAAAGCCTAGATCGAAGTTGATGATTTTGTTGGCGAAGAAACAAAAAGCTAAGAATCCTGCAAGGATAGAAAAGATGAGAAGAAATAGACAGATTATGAAGGTCGCCTCTGAAGGTAAGAAAGCTAAGATCATAACACCAATGATTACTACTAGTCGAAATTTCTTTGGGAAAAGCAAGTGGACGATGAAGAATAGTAGAATGATAGGTAAAACGTAAATCAAGAGTATTTCAAAGAGACTATGGTAGAGTAGTGAAGGATTCATGATGAGAGAATGGATTGATTGACTGAAAGATTAAAAGTAAAGGTAAAGGGGAAGGAGAAGTTCGATAAATAAAAAGACCCAAAGTTTTGAGACGGTAGAGGTGATGGGAAGACTGAAAGATTTTCGATCAAAGAAACGGGTCAAATACCCCGTCTCACGCTGATCGTAAGCTGATCAGCTTTTTCAACTGTAGCATTATTCTTATGCTTCAAATGAAATGTCATTCATTTCTACCATGTTCCGATCAATTTCTTAAGTACCTTTCAAGTATTTATTAACCCCTTTCACAATATTTGTAAAGCCTCTCATACTGATTTGTGCAAGCATTCAAGACCGAGTTTTTTATTTGAACTCAACAAATTTCGATCTGTATTCCCATTTTTCTCGATATTGTTGTTTCTAAACAAGTATATTTCAATCCAAAAACGAATCCTCAGCGAACATTGCATCTGTTCAAGATCACTTCGGACAGAAACAAATATTCAGCTTGGATCTGCTCAGGTAATGTCTCTGACTTCTGAGTCTCACGCTATACATTCAAGTGCTGCTACCCCAAAGCTAAAGAATTCAATGTCTACTGATAATGATAACTACACCCCGAGATTATCCACAATGTTTCCTCTGAAATATTGTAAGATATCAGCTCAATAGTTACGAAGATTCCCCAGGAATATAGGTGTTACCAAGAAAGTGAGACCAATGGTCCAATTGCTTCAAAAATGTAGAACGTTAGAGTGGAGCTCCCCTTTCAAATATTTCTTTGATTGTTTCACACTGACTTCGATAGGTGTCTACAAACAAGTGATAAAAGAGCAGAAATTCGACGCCAGATGGGTGTTCAATTGACACACTGTTTTGTTCTGATGGGTTCAACCAAGGAAGTCAGACCCACTATCGAAGCAATCCGATCATGGGGGGAGCAATTCAAAAAATGTAGAATTCTTTCGTAGTTTTGAAAGCTTTTGTATTTGTTTCGCATTGACTTCGATAGTAGTCCACCAGCAAAAGATAAAAGAGCAGAATTGGATGACAAAGGAGACTGCCTTGTAGACCCATTGTTTTCTTTTTACAACTTTCTCATGAGTAGACCGCGGATACAAAAGCAGGGGTTTGTTCGATAGTTTTGTATGAGCGCTTAAAGACTTCAGTACTGTAAGCTTGCGCGAGGAGGAAACCCAATGAGTAATTCCAAAAAAAGATGGGTTGATCAATGAAGTCTACTCTGACTCTTCTAGTCTCGCCGTGCAAGAAATCCGTACTTTTTGTGGTCCTCGTAAGACGTAAGTGACCGGGGTGGGATGAGCCGGACTTCAACAGACGGTACGGCAATTGGTCCATTCTGCTCCCATCTTGTGTGTCGTATCAGGTAGCATTTGAACGTAGTTACTAATAGGAACTTTCCAGCTAATCTTTCCCAATAACCTGTGCAGCGTAAAACACTGGTGGCATGAGATGTGTTGCTCTGGGGGAAACGATCCATCTTGCTTTTCCCTCTCCTGCCTTCCGTGCTCATATGTGTGCACATGTCATCAGGCTAGTTCCACCCTTGGGAACAAGACTCCAAGTCATCCGGGTGAACTTAAGAGCCGGGTATTTTTATGTTGTTATCGCTTTGTAGGACGGCAGATGTAGACGAAGATACGAGGATATCGTCCAAAACTTAAAGCGATGGAGATATAGGTATATGCTGAGAGTGACATTTGGGATCTCTGTCCGAACGTAGCCATTTGTGACATGGGCCTTGTATTTTCTTGATGTAAGCCTCCAATCGAACATGTTTTTGTTGAATCATTTGTTTGATTGAATTTCGTACACAGCTTCCAGAAACTTGGGCATCTCTAGGGCTTGAATGAGCTTGAGGAGGACTCAGAGAGGGTATTATGGATCTCGTCTCGATTGAGTTGAGTTGAGTGTAAAGTGAGGATGGTGTGGCCCGCGAGTCAGTCTGAGTTCCTGAGTTAGGGCTAAAAAGTTTCTAAATTTTTCATCAACTTCAACTTCCTTGTTTTCTTTCTTCATCCATGTTTTTATAGTCGTCGATTGTTATTCACAAGTGCTCAGCCATCAAATTTATTCATACCTTCATTAACTTCCACATCTATGATCCGACGTCTTCAAACCCGAAACAGTTCAAGATCACTTCAGCAGTCGAATTCATCATTCACTCTATGTACCTCAATCAATTCGTCTCCTCATGGAATTATCTGAATCATGGCCATCGCAAACTTGTGTGGCCAATCAAACATTCGCTGGAGCTAGGTTAAAGTACAATCAAAACCAATTTAATCATTCGGAACCTCGTTTAGATTTCGAATTTGCAAGACAGAAAAGTGAACGTAAGTCAATCCAATCTATATAAAACTTGGCAAGGTTTACTTGGTCACTGACTGTCGTTTCCATCTCGGCTAAACAGTGTTTACTCGACCGCAGGTTCCCTTACTTCAGACGTTTCCTCCTCCAGTCAATAAGACAGATGTACCGGAAAATACGGACTCGTATCGATTGTTAGTCTCAGCTGTGAGTCTATCACACATCCTTCTGATCGAATCATCGAAGAAAAAGATGTTTATCAGTTCCAATCAATGGGGTTTTCTAATTTAGAATGGATATTTACGTGAATGTTACCCTGAAGTGGATCTACCGAAAGAAGTGTTATTATCACATATAATGGAAGATCAAGATCAAGCAATATCTGATGAAATTAGTTCAGCTTCAAAATTGATCGGGTTTTCTATAGGAGATCAAACCAGTGTTTTTATCAGTACAGGTGGTCCTTCATCTAACGAGTTATGTAAGCTTTAACTTTTTTCTTTTGATAATTTTCTTGCATAAAGTTAAAACTTATGCCTCTCCTTTATTTTTTCTTTTTGGATATGTTTAGATTGTTCTGTTATGAGATATCCATTTGAGAATGATTCTAGTTCGATTCCGGTTCCTACGTTTATTGCTACTGCTAAACCTATTATCACTTTTCCAACTCCTATCTTGCAATTGGCAAATGGTCCTTGTTTGAGCTTTAATGGCCAAGGTATGCCAATTCATCTTTTATGGTTTATATGTTCAACTTCATCATGATACTGATCAAGTTGTGCTTATAGCTTCTCTCTTGGCTCGTACAATCCAATCTACCTACTTCTTCGGCTCCCCTCAACTTAACAACGTCTCAGTAGATGGAGAGGAAACTGATTTTCAGTCGCCACCAACCAATATTGATGAACCCATACCTCTGATCACGATTCCTACATCTGATACACAGAAGGTAACACACTTGGATGCATGTATCGGTACAGCGCGTGATGGTTTCACGTATGGTTACATCGTTGATAATCGAGGAGGTATTTGGAAAACAAGTGACCCAGATAACGGACCTCAATGCTTACACATCGGCACTCTTACACTCACTGATAACGATGGAGAAAGGATTGATTGGGCTCGTTCTAGTGCAACATTTTACCAAGACTGCATTACCGTTGGTCTTCGTAAGTCTGTGCAAGTGATTGATCCACGAGCAGGTCTCGAGCCGACCACCGTTTTGTTTGACGTGAGTTCTTTTTTATAGCTAAAGAGAAAGTCAAATCTAATGATCCAAGGCTCATTCGACTATTTAAAAGTCTTCACTTGAAAAACTGACCCTTGCGCCCTGATTTTCCATTTGTTTAGTCCAGAAACGACTACAAAAACTTGTACAGTTTAAATGATAATCATATCTTGACTGATATCGAGCGACATCCAAGTCACCTTTCGCCGCATCTACGTCTGATCAATACAACCCAATCACTGATTGTCCTAGACGATCGTAAACCAACTGTTCCAATGGTTTCCTTTCCACATCATCGAACACAAGATTTAACTCTGAGGATGTCTTTTCCCTCAGATCTAGAAAGATTTCCTACTCAAGAGGGATTCAATTCTACAACTCCAAACCCTTTTGTAATTCTATGGTCTCGACAAAATGATGTAGCAAGTTTACATTCACTTGATAGAAATCAATTTGATAAACCACCTGCTATGATTGGATATCCTACGACTGTACCAGTCTTATCAACTACAGAAAATAATCCTCGGACTGGCCTTGTTCTTACAAGTTTCCCAAATAATAAATCTACTTCAAAACATCTTTCTGTTGTTGAAATGACCAGAGATGGAGCATTATGGCAACAAGTGATTTCATTAGAGGATCAAGCCGATTTATCTGAGTCGGTCACGACTTCTTTTACACCCTCTCAAAGACGCGTATGGGATGAAGAACTTTTTCAAAGAGAAAAAGAGTGTAAGATGTCAGATCAGTTGTCACGTCAAGCGATCACCCCCGCTACCAAATCATCTATGTTAGCGGGCCTTTCCATTATCTGTCAAGGTGTGTCGAAAGAAGTCATTTTCTATCAATCGGGGTTTTCCTTATGGCTTTTAATCAAATGATTCACCTTGTCTGTAGATTTTGATAAGATATACATATCTAAGACAGCGCAAGACGAGAGCCAAAGCTTGTCTTCTGATGAAGAATCAAGACCAGCTCGTTTTCTTACTAGGCGTTTAGATGTTCCAGATGTTACTGATCCACCAATTGATCCAGAACTTTTACGTTCTGAATCTCGAATATCACAAGTAGATTCCACCGACGAAGGTTTATCACAAAACTCACAATCATTAGAAAATAATAACGTTATTGATCTGATGCCGACACTCAGATCGATTCTTTATAATCCTAATGATAAACTTTTGAATCCCGTGGAAAATAATCATGATGAAATAGAACGATTAATTTCAAATGGAATCAATAATTCATCACGTTCAAAATATAAAAAATCAATAACACAACCAGTAACTCAAAACTCTTTAAGAAGAGAAACCGAAGAATCAGAAGAAAATAATGGAGTAGATGCAGTAGAAAGATTAATGAGTGGATGGAAGATTGGGATTCCAAGTTCTGAGTATGAATGGAAAGATATTTGTATAGAAGATCAAGAAGTTGAAGAAGAAGATGAATTAGATACAGATTATGGAAGAAGTTCTAGAAGACAAACGCCTTTATCTGGATTACAAAGATCGAGGGATTATAGTATTGGATTTGATTATGATACACAATTTAGTGAAGTTAGATCAAAGATTGAAATTGGAAGAGCTCCTTCTAGATCGGTTTCTAGAAAAGAACCTTCTACACCTGGTCGTAGTAGTAAGAATCGTTCAATGGACTTTACTTCACCTTTTACGACTCCTTTCAAAGAATCTACTCATCAACACCATCATGATAGATCTAGTCCTTCACATTTACCCTCAAATGAACCAAATAATTTTTATCAATCTCAAAATTTACCTACTACAAATTCTAATGGATTTGGTGGATCTTTAAGTCAAGAAACTTTTGGTGGAAATTTAATGGCTTTTTCTCAAGTCTTACCTGGACCTCATGGTGATAGAAGTAATCCTGGAGGTCATGTAAAGAAAAAGAAAAGAGTTGGTGGATTTTGATGGATTGTATCTTTTAATTTAATAGGTTTTGATTAAGAAGAGAAGTGTATGATTTTCTTCTATTTGGTCATCTTGTAAGAAATTGAAGGAATATATATTGGAAAAAGAAGATTTGTCTTATTCTGTATCTTTGAATTTTTGAATCCTTACCATATACAAGATACTAGGCTGTACCAGCATCTTGATATGAGTGTCATCCTATCTCAACCCCACAAGCAATCTTCCCTCACACTGTGCAGATGTAATATTTCTCCACTATGCAAAATGATTTCAATAAATGTTGAAAATGATTAAAAATGCAATGGTAATGCAGAAAAATGCAGTGTGGATACACATGCAGAATAAATGAAGAATTACTGCAATTTCAATTGTTTTTGTCATTCAGGTCAATCATTTTTCACTTGGGAAAAATACTTCATCTGTGTGATGTCATGGATCTTTTTGCTCACATCCTCATTCACATCAAAAGCTGGACAAGTGCAAGGATTAGAACTCTTGGATGGTATCACCAATTGTGCTGTATACCCTCAATGATACAAAGATTGAGACATGGTAACAACATCTGATAGGTACTGAAAACCATTGTGTGCGTGAGCAGATGTGTGAAGGGGTGGTATACCAAATTGACCCTTGACACACAATGATCATCTCCTACCTCATGATCACCGGACAACAAAACAATTGCCTTTGACAAGAGTTGATCACATCACAATGGCAACAAAGTTGTTGTACTTTGACTTTCACACCACAATTTTGTGGTACAAAAAAACCAATACTGCTGTTTGAATCTGCAAGAAAATCCAAGATATTCACACATTGAAGAATTTGAGTTAAAGCCCTCTGTCTGAGGCATATGCAGATTGACATCAATGGGGTTGGACAAAGCTATGTCAGCTGATATGATGTCCTTTTTGCTCTTACAGTCAGAGTTACAATGAAGCTTCTCCTTGTAATTGAAGACATAGTCTAGCAATTTTCTCTTCTTCTTCTTGCTGAAGTCTACAAGCCTCATTTTCCAAATGTTTTTGCATTCATAAAGTAGCCTTTTGTTTCTTTTTTTCAGCCAAAGCTTGTACTCATGCTGAATTCAAGTCCTTTCTTCCTGAGCTGCCTCATATTTTTGTTTTTTCTCAATTTGAGCCCAATAACTCTTTGATATTTGACATATCTCAATGGTTTTGATAATCAATTCAAAAGTTCCTGGAAGAGGCTCACTACCAGAAATTGCTCGGAGATGTTGTCCTGAAAGAACAATTTAATATAGTTTTACCGTCATCCATAATTCTATGTAGTTGAGAAGCTGGACCAGATGATCTGTATGGATATTAAGTGTCAAAGAGTTTATGGAAAGCTTCTATTATACCTGCAGCTAGGTCTATCATTGTTGTTGAGCAGTAGATCTTGTCATTGTTGGTGCAAGGGATCAGTCTTCCAGAAAAGGACTTTGGTGGTGATGGCAACATCAGCAGAGGATTCAAGAAGCTTTATGCAGGCAGATCCATTGGTATTGTAGGTAGGCTCAACATCTTCTGAAATCAAATGCAGTTAATGGTATTGAGGGCCTCAATGAGGTGGATTGTGCCAACAGGATTACAGACTGAGAATTGGCAAGGCTTCATCCCAGTGGCAGATTGTCAATCCCTCTCCTTGATGTAGATTTCAGCATCAACTGTCAGGGGAAATTTACCATAATTAAGCTGTTAATAGAACCATCAATTGTGAGATGTACTTGAATTTGAATTTGAAATCAAAATCAAGTAAAAGGAGACTTACAATGTATCAGAGTTCATCAAAACATGGAGACATGCTTTTCTCTACAATGTCTCTTAGCTAGATTGGCTTTACTTCTGATGTGCTTGTTTTTCATTCACTCAACATTTATTTTAGTTATTAGCCATATTCAAACCAAACCTAGTTGCACAAAAACCTGGTACACCCAGTTGACTTTTTGGCTGGAAGCTGTCAAGAGCTGTCACTAGATACACAAAGTTACCACCAAAAACACAACTGGGTGTACTGGGTTTTTGAGTCAACCGGGTTTGGTTTGAACACAGCTATTGCATTGTATTTTACATGTCACAGGTTTGTCCTATCCACACCTAGAGAATCTTGTGTCTGAAAAAACTCTACGTTTCTTGGGGGGGCTCTGCCCTAATGGGGGCTGAGGGAGGTAGAAGTTAAACATGACAAAGTCCCACACTCAGCTTGCAAGGCTTAGCAAGCAAGGGACTTCCACCAAACTTAAAAATTCATACACTGTTGGTTGGGACTTGCAGGGAGCCGCCTTTAATCCCTTATGCCTGATTCCACACCCAGGATCTGTACATGGTCCAAAGGAGAAAGTTATGAGCTTCACTCTTGCACATAATTACATATTTTTTCCCACAGAAAGTGCCCCCCTCTTGCCTAAAGTTTTCCTCAAAGATTGGCTCTTGACAGAAAACTATGTGTGTAACTTCTCCCTCAAGTCCAAATACAACCCTGGGACCCAGTATTTTAAACACAACTTTGGCAAGAGGGCATCAATCTGGCATCAATCTTAGTGCAAGATATGAGTGCACAATCCTCTTCAGTCCATGTAGGAATCTTTGGTAGGGACCCATGTAGAAACCAAGGGGCTTCTGTGTGCCATAAGTGCACAATAGACAGCAATGCAACACATTGCAGCCTGACAACAAAATATTGGCCTATTCCATTGCTTGTTGCCTTGCTTGTGAGAGCTAGGTTCCTTTCCCATTGTGTTGTGATGCTGAGCAACAAAGCCTGAAGCCACCCCGGCTCTGGAATGTCATCCTGCTGTATAAGCAATTGGTGAGTGGACTATTTCAGAAAAATTCAATATGTAATTTCTTTTTGATCAGGCAAACATTTTCCATTTTGTTTGACTTTGTAAATAGGTGTTCAAAATAACTGTGTCCTTTGCTTTCTTCCCGCATTTGGGGGGTTAGGTTGAATAAACACAATGGGGTTGCTGTTGCCCCTGGCTGGGCAGAAATTTAATTTCTTGCATTTCTCACGAGGGGGTTTGCAAGAAATCCAACACAGCCCTCATTGATGTAGATGGATTCCAAGATGACCTCCTGCAAAAGCCTCAACCGCAAGTTTATGAGATGTGCAAGTTTGGCATAATTCCTTTTCTTGCCAAACCTCACAAGGCAAGTGTGGTACTTTGTTAATCTAAGCAGATCCTGATGGAACAACATTATCAATTTATGGGATACAAAGTAGAAACCCAGAACTTGTCCAAGTTTCCCAATGGCGGTAGTTTTTGGTTTGCCTGGTTTGTCAGCTTCCCAACTACAGCCAAAAAGTGCAAGTTGGAACACTCAGACAAGTTCCAGGTTTCTACCAGTATACAAATATTGTTCTGGAAAATTCCAGACAACATTTTCCACAACACCAGAAGCCTCCTGGTGTTCTGGAAAACACAGAGTGTTAGTTATTCAAAGCTTCAGAACACCATAGTGTCAGACCACACCCCAAAAAACACTTGTGGCATTCTGGAAAAACTCTTCTGGAAATTTCCATAACCATATTTGAATACCCTATTTATATCCCACAATTTTTATTGTACCTGGGTGATCTTGTACAATCAACCATACAAGCAAGGATCATTAGCAATACATATAGGCTATTTATAGCTCTTTTCAATGTTCAAGTACATCCCATAGCCTCCAGATAAATTTTGCTACACATATAATGGCAATATAGGTCAAAAACATTGCATTTTACACCTATAAAGCAATCAAGGTGTGCACTGCTTGGCTCTGAATTTTAGACTTCCTTGGGTCTACTTGAAAAAGGTAATGAAAGCTGTTGACCATTCTTGATTACTTATAATCCAGTGGATGGTCTCAAACTACTTGTTCTTCCCACTTTTCACCTTTCTCAAAGGACTATAATTCTTATCAAATAATTATTCTCCATTTATTCGAGATCAACTTGCTTTTTATATTTATATATTTATCATATCATCCTTGCTTGATTCTTATAAAAAATTCTGTCCCACCTCTCCTCTCCCTTTTATTTTGATCTTGTAATTCTGTTTTTAGTCCGCCCCATAGCGGACCTTTTATTAACCTTTGAGTTAGTTGCACACCCCTTAGATTTATCCTGTATATTTATCTACTACCTTGCAACTAGCGCTCAGCGCCCCGATTCAAGCTAAAAACCTTTTCATCACTCAGTTTTAGCTGAATCACCCAGGCACCATATATATTCTCCACCGAGAATCCATAATTTTCTGTAGTGTAGAAGCAACACAACAACACTTGGCACCAATTGCACCACAATTGCCTCAGCCTTTAGTTTGGAAAGGAGAAATTTCTAAGCTGTGAAGCAATGCAGTATAAAATGCAAGAGGATGGGAGCTGTTGGTTGATGCATGCACCATTGTGATCCCAGTGTCTTGTGGTGGCTGGCCTCCTGATATCTAGTATTACTAAAAGAATTTTAGCTTTGAAAAGGCTTTCCCAATCAATCAATCAAGCTTGATAACTCACCAGGGCCCTTATGAAATAATCAAGATAAATGAGAATCAAAGGTTTCAGCTCGGCAATGAAATCTTCATTATTTTCTTCAATCAAGATCAACTTAAACAGTTTGACAACTTGAAATCAATTTTGTGTACATCTATTAACTTTTATGTTATTTATTTCTTCATTCAATCAAAACCAAAAAAAATCAATTTACAAATTTTAAAAAATACTTTACAAAATCTATCAGACACCCCAATTTTGTCCCTCTCATGTTTATCTTTTTATTCATTTTCTTTTATCCAATTTATTAATTTTGTTCTTTTTCTTTTCTTTTCTTTTTTGCTGCTTCATCTCTTTTAGAGAAAATCTTATTTCTAGATTTAGCTTGTTCTTTTGAAAGTTGCTTATTTGCAGACTTATTCCTATCATGAAAAATTAATAAAGACATCAATTTTAATATTCAATATTTCCACCAAGAATCCATGTCCCAAATAAAGCATTTTTAAGCAACAGAAATCAACATACCTTTCAATATAACTCATAGATTGTCCACCACTCAATCCACCAAGGTTCCCCACAACTCTCCTAACTCCTGCATTCTTTGCAGCTCCTTTCCCATTTCCACCAAATCCTTTACCTCCTATATCATCTAACATTCTTACATCTGCTCCAATATCTGCATCACTTTCATTTGCAAGTAAAACAGATTGTAAAAGTTCGATTTGTTCATCTTTAGTTGCATAAACTAATTCAGGTAAATTTTCTAATCCTTGTAAATGACTGATCACCTTGAATGCGTATCCTTGATCGATTAAGAATTGTTGACGTTTGGTACTAAAATAAAACTCTTGAGTACTGTAATGAAGAGATGTATAAAGAATATGATAAGGTAAGTGAAACATGAAGAGAATTAATGAGATCTTAGTAGGCTTACTCTCGGGACACAAGTGAATAGAAGAAAGCATTGAAACCTTCATCATTCCTTCTCTTTGCTCTCAGAATTCTACCTAGTACCCCATCAGACAAGATATAAGTATTTGATTCGGATTTGAAATTAAAATCGCACAACAAAAAGGAGAGAACTAACCTAATCGTTGAGCTTCTTGACGTCGAGATCCAAAATGTGAAGAGATTTGAATCAAGCAAGTAGCTTCAGGAAGATCGATAGAAGTATCTCCAACTTTTGATAAAAAGATTGTATTAACTAATGGATTATGTTGAAAGTTTTGCAAAATTCTCATTCGTTCAACTTGAGGTGTACCACCATGAATATAAAGTTTACGAAGTTTTTTAGCATATGCCTAACAACAAGTAAAAGAACCCACGGGAATCATTCAAACAGGATTAGATTCATATCAATATCAGCTTGTGTCTGCAGAATGATCCTTGAAGGAACTCACTTCAAGGGCATAAACATTATCGGAGAAAACGATGATCTTATCACCTCTTTCCTCGTGAAACTTGATAAGAAATTGACATGCTTGAAATTTCTGAGGATTCATACAATACAATAGATTTCGTTTTCGAGATTTTTCTCTCAAATATTCGCGATAGAACTGTAGAAATCAAAGAGACCTTCATCAGATATCTCCCAAGAGAACTAGTCTGAAGGATCAAGTAATATTACCTCCGGGGTCATAGGGCACCATACTTCAGCACATTGTACATTTGCAATATGTCCTTTAGCAGCTAAATCCATCCAATTAGCTTCATACAATTTAGGCCCAATTAAGAAATTCAAATCATCAATCTTGTCATCTTCTCGCACTAATGTGGCGGTCAAGCCTAACTTAGCATGAGCTTTGATAGTTCCAACAACTCTTCTGAACATCGCTGCCGGTACAACGTGTACCTCATCAAGTAAGATTAAACCCCATTCTCTTGAAGTCAAGAAATCCATCATTTTCTGTGAATCATGTGACCGTTTAGTTCGGTTAGCGACCATAGAATAAGTTGAGACGACAATTCCAGATGCACCCGCAAATTTCTCCTTGGTTTCAGCTGTAAAGACTGAGATTTGTCGATCTTGAATATTACTCCACATTAAAAATTGTTGACGCCATTGCATGACTGATACTCCAGATGTACAAAGACACAGTACTGATTTTCGAATTGTAGAAGCTGCTGTAATTCCAACAAGAGTTTTTCCAGCTCCACATGGTAAGACAATGATACCAGAGCGGGCTCGCCTGATAGGAAGAGAAGGATGAAATCAATATTCACATCAATTCGCATAGTGATATAAGCCGCTATATGGTATTACATACCCATTTCCAAACATTTTGCTGAGACTTTTCTCTTGATAAGGTCGGATTTGAGTGGCTGGTTTCAGATCAATCTCTAGGGTGGGATTAACGGTATCATTACGGAAATCGTATTCTTCCAACATAGGATAGTCAAGTTCGGCACAGCGACGTTTCACATTCTCGATCTCAGCACCCTTGACCTCGAATGAATGTACAGCGTCATCGTCATCATTCTCATCGGCTGGGAGCGAAATAAGCAAGTAAGATCAGCGCTTGAACAAAGTTTGTGGTGACACGCTTACTTACCATTGTCGACTCCGATGATAGCACCAAATAGATCATCTTCAGCTGATTTGGCTTGGTTATTGGATGACTCTCCAGTTCCGGATGCACCAGGCTTTGAGGTACCTGGAATTACCAAATCACCTCTTTTAGGTGCATTATCTTGATTCAGTCCAAAAGTAACCATCGTGTCTTCCTTGTTGTTTTCTGCTCCGGCATCTTCAGGTGCGAGTCGAGCTTGACTTATGACACTATCGCGTAATAATCGTCTTAGAACTTCCGGATCACTACTCTCGACATGATAGCTATTCTTCTTCAATACCAGCTTGACTTTTCCATAACTAGCCGTAGACTCTCTAATAAACTCGGCTAATTCAGCAGAGACCCTCACTTTACTTAATCGATTGAGAACCTCAATAATATCTTCTGTTTGAAGTCCTACTGATATTGCAGCTTGAAGTGAATGTTTTGTTAACTTATACTCGTGAATATGCGTGGGTCGAGAGACAGGTTCAGACACGGTGATTAAGAAATCTTGAGCTTGGGCAGCAAGTGGATGAAAGGCTTCAAGAATGATATTACGTGAAGCTGTATTAGGTGAAATATAAAGTGGTCTAGACGCGTGATCGGCCTTTAAATTAAGATATTTATAATCAGAACCAGGAGGAAAGACGATATCTGATTGTTCACCCGTCTCTTCTGACATATCATAAGATAAAGGATTAGATGGATTGAATTTGACTTTCATTGCTTGGGCTTTCACAGCGTTTGATTGACGTCCAGCCTGTTGTTGAGCTTGACCCTCATCTTCTGATTCTCCACCTGAAACAAAGGTAGCATCAAGGTTTTCATCTTCTCCTTCAGAGCTCGGTGAAGGTGAGACACCACGATTGGTAGAATTTGATTGTTCAGGTGCCACCTGTTGATCATCTTGACGTAATCGCTTTGATGACGATTCGGCACTAACTTGTGCTTGTGGGAACCCAAAGTGATGAATGTCAGCATGAAGCTGAAGTTTGATTTAGGAATCGATCAAGGATACCTATAGCAGTCCGTTTCTTGGGTGCCATGTGAGATTAATTGATATGAAGTTTACGAGGATGAGTTGAGCTCAAAGCGAAAGAGGTAATCAAGAAAACACGGAGCAAATGGCCATCAAAATTGGTGAATATAAATTATATACACCCAACAACATGTAATGTCTGTCCCCCTCGAAAGCGTCATTGTGGTGTACCGTGTGGTCCGTGGACAATAGACACTGCATCGGTGGCGGGGGTCGGGTCAAGCTCAGGAAAGAGGTCCGGACCCCTGGAGATTGATAGATGCCAATTGACAGTGACCCCATCACGCTCAAGAAGATCATCCCTCACGTGATAACTCATTGACTTGAATCTTCCTTTCAAATGGGGTAGAGCTCCAAAGCTTGTTACAAACCTCGAACACTGATTAGAAATGAACATCGATGTTATACAAGGATTCTTTTTGGAATGAGGTTGCCTCACACTCGATTCTTCTTCGACTCGCGCGATGTTCATCCTACATTATTCATACAAATATCATAAAGAAACTAGGTGTATTAGATAGCAATGATATTTTCCAGGGAGCAGATAAATTCTGAGGCTGTCTTGATAATCAAGGATATCGTTGAGTGACCAGTCCTGCCTGTGAAGTGCTTATAGTTATCACGCAGTGTGTCGGATTTTCGTTCAACCTGGAAGCTACCATGTTCTTAACCAACATATAGCTTTGCGTATGCCTTCTATTGTGTCTCGCCAACGTCAGCATCAACATTGACTTCAACAAAATGACGGATGGATGCCATGATATCATTCTTGATTTGTTCAGGTACCGTATCTAGAGAAAGCACATGAACGTAAGGCTAGACGAAGATAGCAAAATAATCAAAAATACAAAGACATACTGACCTGCTGCAATAGGTTGAATATATTCAATCAATTCCCCTAAGCTTGGTTCATCAGCCTCGAGAGCGCGAGCTATTTGAATTCGAAAAATTCAGTACCATAATTGAAATCGATGACAACTTGCAATCTTACAAACCTTCAGCTGTACATCTTAAATTTTCCTCCCAGCTAGATCCCTTCAATTGTTCTCGTACTTTCTTCGTTAATCTGGTAACCGATTAAAACTTGATGTCAGTGTATCATTCTATCCAATATCGCTTATCTAGCATCAAATTTTCAAGCATCAAAGGTGGAGAGGAAAGAAGATATGTCGATGAGTCTAGTGAATCACTTAGAATGGTGGAAATTATGTTGAAGTTTAACACCGATAAAGACGTAAGAGTTATGCAGCAATTTGAAACTTGATAAATAACAAGTGAACTAACATATCATAAAGAATAATTCGAACCCAGTTTCCTTTCCTCTACAATCCTGAGCAATATATCATTTCTCGCTTACCCACCTCGACCATTCACCTGAAGCTAACATTCGATTCTTCAATTCGGTTTTAATCATATCTTCAACTTTTGAGCTGGATTGATCATTGTCACTTTCGACTTGCACGGGATTGGAATTTGAGCTACTTGCTGCCGCCTTTCCTTTGTGTCCTGTCGTCATACTGATGTATTATTTGGAGTAAAAATCGAGCTGAGAGGTTGAAGTTTAAGGATTTTGCCACTCGCGCATTTACTCACCGACAAGAGCTCAGTCACCCTCGACCAATCTGTTGGCCGGCTGGCCCGTGAGAAGCGGGACGCGCGGCCCAGTCACTGTGGTACACTGGAGATCCGGTGTACACGGATCGGGCAGACGGGTCGTAGTTTATAACCCGCGCTAGCCGGCTGTCGAGTTGATCATCAAAAATTTCCTCGCCTCCTTTAAAAAACACATCACTTGCCATTTTACTCAGAAAAGAGGCCTCAATGCGTGGAGGGTATGTTCCGTTAGCGCATCTACCCACGATGGGATTGCGGAAAAAAAGCAATCCTCACATCACACCATCAACCGAATGTTTATCAAACTGATTCCAGTATTTTTGGATACTGATGTAAAAGCCATCATCTCGTAGATTGCAGACCTCTCCTCACTTCCTCACATTGCAAAATTATTGATGAAAAGTTGAACTATCAAGATCGACGGGATGCAAGTACAGCCGTTATCACAATTAACGGTAGAATTCTGTGATCATGCGTCGCTCTCGAGGTTAAATCTGGAGAGGTCAAAACTGGATTAAACCCAGTTTTGCACCCAAATGAACAAGGAGGCCTGGGAGACCTGTCACTTTGAGCCGGCTTTAACTAGTTTTTGACTTTTAGATTAAATTCCGATGCAACACACCAATGAAGAATTCTACCGTTAATTGTGATAACGGCTGTAAATGTTACGGGAAATTATGTTTTGATACCTTGATACATTGTTGATGGCACAAGTGCCAGAGCAGAACAGTTCGACCAATGTTTGTTGAACGCGGTGGATCACCAACCGTATTTAGATTTCTGTTGACAAAGAGGATCAGTGATCAAGTTTTCTTTTCATCTCCATATTAGCGTTGCTATGTCAACAGAACCATTCGAAAATGCAAGCCGGCCTAACTCTGCCGGAATGAACCCGAGCCAACCTCCAAGCCGCTTGCCAAGCTCACTGAAAACCACGATCTCGGAAGCTGATCTAGTCCTTTACTGGAATCTACTTTACCAAAACTTAAAGCGTGTGATGGCGAATCGTCGATCACATCTCAGCAGCCAGCCAACTGTCGGTCAAAAGTCTCTAAATGGCGCCGCCGGTCTCTTTCAGGATTCTAGTCAGCAAGCCAGTCAACCAACCCAATGTCGCTCCCTGACCATTAGCTGACTAAGCAGACAGAAGCTGAGCTGAGGCGATCAATTCCTGGCCATCCTCCAGGCCTGAGTGCAAGTGGGAGAAGTGATTAGGGATATGGAGATACGAAACCTGGTCAGGTCGGGTTAATTGAAAAAATTGTGACCTTGACGCATCATGAAAACAGGGCGAGACGAGCGAGTAAGGCATGAGACTGACGAGCAGAAATACGTTGAGATGGAAAGGCTGGTATCCGAAATTACTTTGCTTGATTCTGGCTGGCCTATTATTTCTTCGCCCTTAAAGGCCTGTCTCTTTTCCCTTCTATCTCTCAATCCCCAAACTGAACGCAAATCATAACTCTAGCTTCTATACTGCGCAGCAAAATAACCACCTCTCACCTTGGTCCTGCATTCATCTATCCTTTCACCTCGAGTGTTATCTCTTATCCTGCCAAGGTTTCTCAATTTTCAAGTGAGGCATCTCAATTACTGCACATGTTATGTTTGGAGGTAACATTAGCTGACTGAAGCTAACGTATCCTTTATAGCAACTCATTGATCATGGCAAACACAGTATTTTCAGCCATTGAAGATGATCCTACTTGGCTTCATCAGCTAGTCAATTCCTCGTCAGCCAATACTTCTACAAGCGATCAACCAAACCCAACCGCAAATCAATCTCAATTCTCAATTCAAGATCCATCACAAGATCCATTGAATTCCTATATAATCGATACCACATTTCTACCTCAATCAACTCCCACATCTGACCTACCCAATTTTAATGAGCAAGCCAGCCTCCATGTCGACCCCGTTGTATTCCACACACCCAACCTTCCCTCGGTATCTGCTTTTTCACGAGTAGGATCACAGCAAGCGCGTCGTGCAACTGTATCACTTGCTTCACCTCACTACAGTCGATCACGCTACCAGGCGGACCAGACTATATGGACTGGCCCCTCTGGATGTGCCAATCATAATTTGATTAGCACTCCTGCCACTCTCAACGCTGCTCATTCACTTCTGGCAGCGTGGGCTTCAGGAACAAGTCTACCATCCAGCTTTACCATCCCAGAAGAGACGGACGCTTCGTTGCAGGTGCAGTCTGATTGGAACCCACAATCACTGCCACATGCCGCCTTTGACAATACGGTTCGTTCTTTATATATTTCCTTCTTATCTTGTAGCTCGTCATTCCTAAGTGTTTCACCTTTGAATGAATCAGGCTGGCTATGCGCATTCAACAGGCGACACGCGCTACAGATCGACGTCACTATCTTTTCTCGGAGGCTTTTTTCCCACAGACTCCTTGCTACACACTGCTAGCTCTGAAGCGCTTCTCGAAGATTATGGGACAACCAATTTATCGGGAGCTGAGCCTGAGTCTACAGAGTTCCTGAATTATTCGACTCTGCCACAGGATCCCCGTAGCCATCTCATACCTCCAGGCTCTGATTTGGTTTCACCGTCCATTCCGCAACCTTTGGAATCCGGACTGTTCAGTCAGAGTTCATTAGACAAGGACGGGCAAGTGACAGGATCTAGACATCGCGCAAAGAGCAACTCTCACGACTCGCAATCTGATTCTGATAATGGTATCCATACATCCACGGAGTCTTCTCGAGCCGAAATTCGTGGATCAAGGACGAGTCCCACGGATCAGAGCGACTCGCATCCCTCCGTAGGTAGCTTTGAAGCTCCCGCCTATGCCCCCGCCCTCCCGCCTCTTCCCTTTCCGGAATCGTTTGACCATAAGAATGGTTCGGCTGGAACATGCACCCAAAGCTGGATTCCTGCAGACGCTTCCAAGGCTCCCCTTGCTCAAGACCCGCACTCTTCGAATCACTTCGATCGAGGCCTCAGCTATACTTACGGTCCAATATCGAATTTTGATTCGGAGGAAGCGTCAAGATCTCACCACACGAATCAATTCTTGTGGGATGAAAAATTCTTGACAACGCTGGAGGTGAGCATTTTTCACCGCAGTTTTCTTCCCATCTTTTAGCCGGATGTGAATTTTGTGCTCACCAACTTGGACCTTGCTATCATATAAGTCTGTTATCCCTTCTGAGCAGAATTTCGAGCCTAGACGTGAATCGGATCCTTTCCCTGCGGCGCCAGTCCCTCAGAGACCATGGGAGCAGCGTCATCGTTACTCGATTGCCACCATGCCCTTTGAAGGCTCGACATCGAATGCCTTTGGTAACACCATGAAATCCGTGAGCGACCTCGAGCATCCGAACGCTCTAGACTCTATAACGCCTTCATACAGTCGCCAATTCGCCAGC
Source organism: Melampsora larici-populina 98AG31 (assembly GCF_000204055.1). Classification (NCBI taxonomy): domain Eukaryota; kingdom Fungi; phylum Basidiomycota; class Pucciniomycetes; order Pucciniales; family Melampsoraceae; genus Melampsora; species Melampsora laricis-populina. Next base: position 985,778 of record NW_006768778.1, read on the forward strand.
TTCACTACCCAGGCATCTGAGCCTACCTCTGCCGGACCCGATACAGCTGCCACATCTGTATTCGACGAGGGAAGACTTGATGGGTGGTCCCAATCCCAGACACAACCTGTGCACCATACCCACAATTGCTCTTCACACACTAAAGCAAGCTCACTCGGTGCTCTCGGCTTGAATCAGTTTGCGATGCTACCGCCGGTCATCCCTCAAACCTCGACCGAATTTCCCCAACCTAATGGAGGACGTTCACATGACGAGACAGGGGTTGTGGGTGCGCGTGATCCATCGAATACAGATGGTACCAAGCGTGGATGGGTCAGTCGGAATGCAAGGCAGCTTGGATATGTTAACGGGCAAGTAGAGGCTAGCTTAGCTCCACAGGAACCGCTCTTTGGCTTTGGTAGCGAGCCTACTTACGGGTTTCAAAACTTCGCGGCTCGCTACACGCCGCCAGTCGGTCGGCCTCAAGATATTGTGGTCGAACGCCTTCCGGAGCTCACTTTACCTCCAGCTTGTGTCCCCAACAACGGGCCACCCTCCATCGATCGCCCTCCAACTCGTCTTCGTCGGCTTACTATGCTCACTCAGCCGCTGTGGACAAGCAAGCGGCCGGAAATGCCGAGTCGATCGAGTTCTTATGGTCATGGGTCATCAAGACCAGTATCTGTGAGCTGGAACGAGCAACCCCGCGAGCATACGAAGGTCGGAGAGGTCGTCGGCTATGAGCATGGTCAAAAGACAGGCGCACTTCCTTTGCCCTCACGAGCTACAGGACCTTCGCCTCAATCAACACAGCCTCTGAGCCAGTCACAAGGAAAGAAGCGAGAAAGAAGCCTTTCGATGGCCGATCCAGCGCCCCCGCTCAAATACAGTTCGTATGATGAGCCCTCACGGTATGGTGGTCTCGGACAGGGGCCGTCTCCCTATCCTCCTGGCTTAAATGGAGCAGTTAGGCCAAACGAGGAAGATTTCAATGGAAAGACAGGCGAGGGTATGATTCCATGGCAGCAGGAGTTGAGGTGCGATGAGGATCTTTATACACCGATCTGGTGTCGAGGTCAGAACGACAAAAAGGAGGGATTTTGCGACATGTGCGAGGGTGGGGCATGGTTGAGGCTAAAGAACAGCGCATTTTGGTGAGTGCCAACCGATTCTTCATGGTACATGATAGCGAATTGGGAAAATCAACTGACACATCTGATATACTTTTGTCCATATAATTCTAGGTACCACAAACAATACTATCATGGTGTTAGTTCAACGACCGGCCACTACTTCTACCCCCCGCGAGAGACCAAGCGTGGGCTTTCTTCTGCGAATCGGCAGCAAATCCTTGGACTATGTCACGAGTGTAATGATTGGGTTGGGTATTCTGCAGTTCCTGGAAGCTCGCGCCGAGCACCTAAAAGCCAGGCAGTCAATCAGGAGAATGGAAGCGAAGGCGAGTGCAATCACAAGGAGGGCACCGGGAATGCAAATGAGGAGCCTCACGGAGAAGAGGCTCAAGAAGAAGATTTGGCTGAGATTGGCGATGACGAGTCGAGTCAGAAATTGGCAAAGGAAAAGGCGGATTCAAAGGTCCCAACGCTTTGGTATAAACATGCTCACAAATGTCATCGACATCAGACATGTAAAGGCGCCAAGGGAAGAAAAAAGGGAAAGAAGAATGGACAAGCTAAAGGGAAGGGAACCGGAGCAAAAAAAGTTGTTGTCTAATCTTGCGAACCATCTTCACTTCGAGTGGATCAATGTGATGGTTTGTGTTTGTTTCGACTTCACCCCTTTTTGACATACGTTTCTTGTTGAATTCTCATCCTAGCCCTACTACTCTATCTCCATCTCTCTCCTGCATTTTACTTTGCCTTTTTATTTTCTCGTAATTCCTTGACTCATTCCCAAACAAAAGTGTAAATAACCGAGAACGATATCAAAATGTAGAATACTGGAAGCGTCTTGTAACATTTCATTCTCTCTCATCTTGTTTTAAAGTTCGAGAATAGAAAAATTTGAGTTTGGAAAAATGAAAGGATTTGGACATGTGAATCCTGCGTCTAGGAACAAGGGCCAATACATTTCAGGGGTAGGTGACGAGCATTTGTGCGCGAGCGAATCAAGTTGGGTTATTTTACCCTACACCAAAGCTCATCAAAGCTTGCTTGACAGGCCTTTCAGCTCAGCCGTTGGATCGCTTGCAATTCTTGACTGAACAAGTTTCGCTCTCTGATATAGTCACTCTGTGTCCTCTGTATCGAATTGGGGGCGATATCAAAATCAACTCCGGTGTTGAAGTGCGAATGAATCACGTGTAATCGATAAAGCGTGTTACGATACCGGATCAAGCATACCGAGCAGTTTGATTCCTCAGGATACCTGATGATGACTAAATCCTACGACGTAGGGCGGATCAGTGCTCAACAGCCCTTGTGTATCATCTGTACGAAAGTTTTAGGAGTAAAATTGCTGACCTATGCACGTATATTTCAAGACAATCCAGTGCTTGCTGAGCATACATCGCCTCACGAGAAGATTTTTCTGATTTCATTTATGAAAGGCTCATCACAATACAAAATCAAAATGCTGAAAAGATCATCGTGCAAACGCTGAGGCTTGATGCGCCATAAGATCAGCATCACAAGGTCTATAGACGACATATAAAGGTCAGATGTCTTCCAGCTCAGAGACTGTCCTCGCCACAACATCATAATCATCTTTACTGTCCAATCAGTCGCCATCTCTCTATTTCAAGATGCTCGCAGTAGCTCTTCTAAATTTTATCATCGCACAAGCATACATCTTGCCAAAAATTTTGCGATCATTGGTTCTCATTCTAACTCTCCGAATCTTCTCTATTACCGTTTTCGCTTTGTTGGATTTTTTCATCTGGTCAATCCGATCTTTGGTCAAGTGAAAAAATGACTGAGACTGAGTGCAAAGAAGGTTGACTATTATTATGTGAAAAGCTTAAGACCATCAGTCGAAAAACAATATTTATGTGTTGAGTCTCCTCTATCCTCTATTCTTACATTTCTTTACATAGAGGACTTCTGATGTAGCTGACTTTGCATGCGCGCATGATAGGGGCTCGGAAGAATCTTGAATATGTTCTTGGCTTCTACGACTTGTTCTTCAACGGCTCATCTTTTTGACTCTTCCTTCATTAGTATTGCGGCAACCCTTTTTATTCATCCTGAATCGTCACCATTTATCGCATCTTTCATTTTCATTTCAGGTTTTTTTGGGTTTATTATCTGGGCATGTTCTTGAAGAGCTTGGATCACTTGGATTCACATGGTCTTTCTGTCGAACTTGACATTTGGTGCGGAATAGATTGTGATTATTCAGTGTTTTCTTGCACTTACTGGTTACGAATAGTATTACTAATACTGCTTGGCCCTCTGGGACGAAAGTTTAGTTTTTGTGTCGTTGTAAATAAAATCGTCTGCTGACCTATTTCACCCTCCGAATCGACATGAGAGCATCCTCCTTATATCGACTGAGTTTGATCTCTACTTTGAAGAGATGACTCGTGAAATTTTTACAGTCTGATAATGCTTCCCCACATTTTGGTCTTTTGAACAATGTAATGCTACACATTCTTCAGTATGATCCGTATGTTCAGCATCTCTGCTTTTTTGAAAGCTGAGAAAGGTGATTAGCAGTCATCAGCATCAGAAGGGCATATAAAGTTCAGGTTGAGATTCCAATCAGACTTATCACTACAATCCTCTTGTCCAAGATACAATATCCTGTTCACACTTCAATCAATCAACTCTCCTCCTCTCAACTATGATCCCAGATTGCTTACTCGATATCATATATAGTGAATTCTTCTTATATCATATCGGACCAATTCTTCTTCTGTACATTACGGTCTCTTTAATCTCTCCTAAAGTCTTACGACCAATAATTGCACGTGTTGTTTTACTTCTCGTCTCTTTCCTCGTCATCTTTTTATGCGTCATTCTCATCTGGTCGATTTCTTACTTCTCTCCCAAAGAGGAAAGAAGATCATCTTCACCTTTACCTTTACCTTCACCTTCACCTTCACGTCTTCCTACTATTATTGTTACACCTCCTACTGAAGATCATATCACTAACTTGCCTCCAGCATTTGAAGAGCAAGATCAAAACTTCCTTACAACACTCTATCTTGGATCACGTCCCATGCGTGGAAGAAGTAACTCTCGTGCTTCGAGTTTCGCACCCGGTTTTTCACGTAGCAGATCTCGTTCACCAGCTGGTAAGTAAATACACATCTCTTTCTCTACTTCTTTCTTTTAACTGATGAAGTTCGCATTTGTGCATCTTACTACAGGCTCTCGTCGGTGGATTTGAATGTTCATTTTATCTTGTGAAACTGGTCTCATTGAACCCTCTTTAAGACTCTGTGTTCCTTCTCCAACATTGGATTCTCATTATTTCAAAATTTCTTCTATAGTACTTGAAATCCAGGATAATTTTTCTTTGTGGAAGGTCACTTGAGGCCCCTTGTTCTTCAATGTCAATCTAGCTGCCGTTCCAATTTATCTAAACTGTCTTCTTGTCGCGTTGGCAATGATTAATCTCTCAGAAGTTGTGCCAACGCAATTCCATGTTAATTTGGATTTCTTTGCTTGGACATGATTTCTTTGCATCTTCTTTCTTGAAAATTAGAGTCTATTATCATATCATCAAATTAAGATACCAATTTTCCTCTTTTAGAGCATCCGCACTCGTGCGGTAAGTCGGGTGCGGTAAGGTTAAATTTACCGCAAACGCGGGGTCTTTTCCACACCGGTGAAAAATTAGCCCCGCGGTAGTTAATTTTCGGTCATTTTGCGTTAGCGAATTGGTAAATTTACCAATTGGCTAACGCATGCGGTATCACACATCACGACTTGTTCCCGGCAACTCGACTCCAAAAACAAAACTCAACCAGACCTCCAACACCAAAGTCAACAACCAATATCTCCTTTTCACCACTCACACACGATGAATTCCAAGCCTTACAGTTGCATGAATCAACTCGAGAACGTTCGACACCGATCGATGTCTTCAATTGAAATAAGTCAATCAACCATCTTGAACTCGACTCCAAACCATTCAGATGAAAATGAAAGATGTCTAGATTCATATAGCTATGTAGAGGTCAATATTTAAGAAAATCAACATTAAAAGACCAATCATTGGAGGACTTTTAGGATCAAGTGATACAAATTAAAAATTGAAGTTTGGATTTTTATTTCCTAGTTTTAAATTCTTTAAATCTTTTACAAGATCATTATGTGTATTCAGACTCATTAAAAGCTTTCTCGATGTAGTAAAGCCTTTGTTTTTTAATTGGAATTCATGTATTAAGATCTGAACAAACTCATGTTAAATTTGTAATTTTAAATTAAGATCTATCGATCGAGTAGATGAACAGGATGATATCGGGTCTTCATGTGTAGATGGAGTATTAGTATCTTAGTGCAAAGAAGAGAACAGTGCCTCTATCACATGAAAACTGGCCATGAAAGCAGGTGATGTGTACTCAAAAAATTAAAACTTTACCTTACTGCACAACCGGTGCGGAGTACATGCACTATCTGTAAAGTTATAAAAGTTACAGCGCTGCTAATGCAAACGAGTGCGAAATTTGGTTGAGTTAAGTAACTTTTTACTTAATGTTGTGTTTGTTACCGCACGTGACCAAATTAACAACCGCAAACGAGTGCGGATGCTCTTATCCACAATTAATAATTATGACAAACCTCAATGTATCCATCTTTATACGTGGGTCTTGTTTCAGTTCTCATTTGTTATTATTTCATTTCTTCTTTTTGTTTTATTTTCTAATTCTCTCTTTCCTTTTTCTTTTCTAAGCAATCCTTTGTTTTAAGTCTTTGCCTTCTTTTAAGGCTCGACTTGGTGTGGGGGGGGGCCTACGGCCCGGGGACTGCCTGTCCGAGAAAAAAGGGGTTTTCGTGGGCGGGGGCGGGCGGGTGGCCCACAAAACTATCCGACTCGTGTCGTCACTGTTGTGTACTCTGTCGTTTGTTTCCTTCTTTGTTCTTGTTGTGCCTTAACCGTCTGTTTCTATTCCCGTCTTTCTGCCTATTCCCTCATTCTACCTTTCTATCTCCGTGTGTATTTGTATGCGTTTGATCTTACTTCTCTCTTTCTCTGTAGGGTGGGAGGGCGGTTTTTTTTGAAATAAATACTTTGTACATATTTCTTTACAGCCGTTGTGAGAACTAATGGTAAGATTTGGGGTCATGTGTGTTTCCGAGATTTAACTAGGGTTTAATCTCTAGTCCAAAACTCATTTCTTTTTGGTTTCGCAGGCCTAAACCTTTTTTTGATTCCGTCGAACTGAAATCTTCATAGGCTGACACCTGCTGTCTTCCAACGCTTCCATGCATACATTCAACTTTCAAAAGGTCTTGAGCCGGCCTCCGGATCCGTTACCGGTTTCAACCTCATCAAACAACCTCTTCCAGTCTAGACCGGCCACTTCGACACTTCTTGTTTCAAATCCAGGGTAATGCTTTCGCTTTCGCCTTTCGATCGATGAAGGTTTGCGTTCGCCATTGGATCAAGGTACGTAAACATAATTTTGAGTTTCTTTTCCCTCATGATTTCATTCACTAATACGATAAATTGATCTTTTAGTATCCAGGTGTAAAAGAACAGCCCTTCTACGAAAGAAAGAAGATTCCGCCATCACTCAATTCTTTTCTGATGCCGAAGAGAAGATGCGTCTTTATTTCAACTCCAACACATTAATTAAGATATTGACTACTGACGACTCTTTGTCGAAAGAACTGTTTTTCTATCATGAAAGAAGAACAATTACGCCAAATTCAATTCTTTGACTGATACTGAAGATTTCAATCATGTGCGTCATTGGGCCGTTTGGCCCCATTATGGCCGCTATCAACAAACAGGGATATGCCCTCAAATCACGTCATATCATATGAGATCATATCGGAAAACGGGGATCGTTTGGATGAAAAAGGGATCGATGTGGTTCCGCCCAAACAGTATAAATAGTCGAGGGTTTTGGCCCAAATACTCTTCTCCTCATCGGATTCAGCAAACTCTGCAAGTAAGATTGCAATTATCTTATATCTTGTTTTTTTCCCTTGCACTCTTTGTCTCATTCTTACCAATGATTCCTTTGTGAATCACCAGATTTCGAACTTCTGTTATTATCTTCCCGGTGTTTTTAACCTTGACTCTGTCTTGTTATCAATCAGTGCGTTTCTTGCATGAGCCGTTTTTCGATTCCCTTTTTAATATCATTTTTCTTTAGGGTAGCGTTTCTTTTGCTGATTATAACTATCAACCATATTTTCACCTAGGCAACTTCTCTAATCATTAAACATGTCTAACCACGATTCACAAATCATCAACACCCCAAATGTGCCACCTGTTGAAGGTCACATGAATGCTTGTAAGTGAATTTCTTGTCTTATAAGTTTAATCAATTCCCTATACTGAATTCAATTTGGTTTCAGTATTTGAAAAGCCTTCTGGTAAAACCGGCAATGACGCACCTGCCACCTGTAGTCAACAAGATCCCCTTTACCGGATTGGAACCGCCCCTTGTATCCAATTTGATCAACGAAACGAGATGATTATTCAGGTCAAGTTCAAAATTCATGTCGAAAAAGATGTTGAAGTCGACCAATCAATCAAGGTCGCTAGCAGAGCTCGCAGACCGGCAGCTGCCTCTGCGAGCTACAACATCATCAAATCCAAGATGTTTAATGAAGGTAATATCATCGAGTTAGTTAAGTGTTTATTTGGGAAGTCTCTCAACGACTTCAAAGATTTGTGTGGCAATATATGTGAGGAGTATGAACCGGGCATGCAACACATGGTTCTCAAGAGCGATGTCGCTGCGCGCTTGAAATGGATGGGTCAGGTGGGGCGTGAAAAGGTTTTCCTTGTCGACTATTTAACCTGGCAAAGCTTTGTGGACTTACTTGCGAAAGGGACCAAGCACAAGGGGTCAGTCACTATCTTTACCAAGAATGCGAAGGAAAAAGCTAAGAAAGAGGCTCAGGTATGAGTTTTTTTCCCTTGTCTTTGCTATACCGGTCTTTGCTAATGTGACTCTCCTGAGGCCTCTTAGACGTGTGCTGAAAAGCAGTTCATAGCTTCAGCCAGCGGTGCCACTCCAGCTGAAGCACAGGTAGGCGAACTGACCAAAGAGTTAGAGGTGTGTTGTGTTCTTTTTTTCCACCCAACCCATTCCATCACTCGTTCTTTTTCTCACCTCTTCGGTATTTATATTCGATGTTTGTCTCATAGGCTGCCCGTAAGCGCATCGAGCTCCACGAGTTAACAGCTCAGCTTTTCCACGAGCAATCACAAAGAGGAACGTCTGGTGATGGAGCGATTTTGGTCTGCCCTTGGAACCCAAACTTCCAGTACCGCTTGACTTGGAATGGGGCGTGGGTATGGGCCAAAGGCGTGGTTAGTTTCCCTTATTATATTGTTCTTGCTGATTGATGCTAACACTTTTGGTTTCTTTCATTATCAGCAATCTGGAATGGCAACTCGCAACATCCCGCCGCGCACCTACAAGTATCTTGCGATCATAAAGAAATCACGCGTGTTCCACAAGGCCATGGAAGTCGACAATCGTGTTAAATTGTGATCCTCTCAATTTAACCTCAACTTGTCTCCCACCTTCCATAAATCGGGTGGTTCTACCAAGTCTTTTTTCGATTCACCTGCTAAACTCTTATTTCAAAACGTGGGTGGTTCCAAAAGGTCTGCTGGTGTAGCAGGCGTATCTGAATATGATCCGAAGAAAACTAAGGGGGATCCAGGTATGATGGACCTTTCAATCATTCATATGATTGGTTGATGACCTTGCTGATACCTTGTTTTTGACCGTTCTGAAGTTAAAAAGTTCAAAATGGAACCCGGTACGCTGCCCCACGTCTTTGGTCAATGTGTGAACGACGATCTGACAACTTCATGTTTCTGTAGGCTCCACCTCAGGATCTGGACAAGGGATCACCATCGTGTTGTCTTTGGACCCCGTGTCTCCTGGCAAAGTTTTTCATTCAACAAACTATAACATGCCCATCAAGAAAGAACCTGGTATGTTCAGTTTCTTGCCCTTGATATTCACGTACTCTACTGACAAATGATGAGCTTTGCCCATGACGCTGCGTTATAGGCTCCTTGACCCGGCATGGATCGGGCATCACGATTGATATCTCTTCAGATAGATCTTCGTCGCCAGGCCACCTCGTAGACTTATCTCATTTGGTCAAGAAGGAGGTCAAACCAGAACCTAGTAAATGTAAGCCTTGATCCTTTAATTTCACCCTTTATCATTTCAACTATGCCTGTACTTATACTTGTTTATGCATGTTGGTTAGCCTCTAGCATCTCTAGCTTTGTTGGGAAGAACTTAGGTTCTTCGCAACATGAAAACTCCAACATGGACACCGAGGACCGCGCTCACGCCCACGCTGCTGAGCTGGAACGTTTTCTGGTATACTGCAATGTACCCAAAGACGACGAGACCACCAGACTCATCCTCCAACGTGCCAACGTCCACTCTTGGACCGACTTGATTCCTGGCATCCAGATGACCGAGTCCACCCTTACTACGCGTGGAATGCATCCTTGTTTGGCCTCTCATCTCCTAAGTGAGGCTATGGATCGTATGAATGGCCTCAAGGACGATATCAATGACCTTCCTGATGAGGATTCCGATGGGGATGAAGATCATCACCAATTGGAAGGCAAAGACCAGCTTGACACTGCCATTTCCCCCGAGTTCTGATACCTTGAGTTCTGATGACTTCCCCCCTTATCTCAAAGGTCTTCAGTTTGATCAACCAGCACCGTTTGTCTTTGCAAAGTCTTATTCAGCTCAATGTGTTTCTTCTGACTGTTTCCCTCAAAATCGACTTGTCTTTACAAAGTCTCAACCAGCTTGATATGTTTCTTCATTTTGTTTCCCTGCTTTTCCCCGAGTTCTGACTACTTCTCTCCATATCTCAGTGGACTGGAGTTTGATCAAAAAACACAATGTGTCTAACTCGTAAATCAATCATATTGTTTTTCATTCCTGTGCCCCGAGATGTGACTACTTCCTAGCTGATCTCAGTGGTGATATGTTTGCACAATATACATGATGTGTCTCTCAGTCGTAACTTTAGCAATTTGTTTTTCCCTGCCCCCTCCCTATATATGTTCACCACCTCGATAAAGCTCCCAATTGTGTTATCTATATGCTCACCTCATCCCTTGATTGAAGTCGCAATGAAACCTCTGGGTTGTTTTCACTCGCCAAAAGTCTTGATATCATTCATTGATATTCAAGTGTGCTGGTCCACTTTGCCATTTTATATATAAGTCTTTGCTTATAAAATAAACAAAGACTTATAAAATAAACATTTTATAAGACTTATTGAACCATCGTACCTATTAAAAAGTATTCATTTTATATATAAGTCTTTGCTTTTAAAATAAACAAAGACTTATAAAATATACATTTTATAACTCTTATTTAAAAGAAGTATAGGTACAATTTGACGAACCTCTTTTATTTTGAAACATTTTTGGACCTTTATTCAATTTTTTTTGGCAATGGAATTAGGACCAACGCTCGTCAGACCAGTGGTCAGAGACATTGTGTTCAAGAATAAGAACCCTACGAGTCTTTATGACCACTTGTAGGTTCATAAAAATAAGATCATTCAAAAGGGCATATTGAATGTATTCCAAAGGACAATCTTCACAAGACATATAAATTCATATCACGTATGAGCGTGTGTACTTGAGAGTAGAAACTACAACTGTATCATGTATGACCGTGTTTACTTGAGTAATTCTCGGAGAAATTACAGCAGAGACCTCACAAACAATTGATGAAAATATTCAAAATAAGGAAACGGTAAATTTATTCATGTATGACCGTGTTGACTTGAGGATTTGAGCAAGTAGAACAAAAAAATGAAGAGCTTAAACAAATTTGCTCTGACCATGTCCAAAAAAAACAATCGGTAAGCTATTTCAAAAAACCTAATTGACGAGACTTCACAAACAACAATCCAACCTAATAAGCATCTTTGAGTTGAGTGGTGGGAGTTTAAAATGACGAGATTTGATTTTCCAAAACTTGATTGTACTTTTTATAAGTACCCACTTCCTCTAAAAAAACCTTCGCATGTAACTTCAGTAAATAATTCCATACAAGCAATGAAAATTGCTGCTCTCTCATCATCTGGACTCAAAGCCCGCGCCAAGACCTGAGAACGCCTGAGTCGGGATTTCAAGACGGAAAACCCCTTTTTGATGGGGTTGAAATCGGGGCTGTAGGGTGGTAGATATACGAGCCTGACCCCTCGCGCCTCACATAGCTCCTCCACTCTCCCTCCATGGTGGATGGGAGCATTGTCCATCACCAAAACGCTGTTCCGCGCCGGGAACGGGTTCATCGCTGGAAGCTGAAAATCAACAGAAGTCATTTATCAGAGCGTGTTTTTCATATGTCCAACCAATCTAAAAGAACATACCAAATCGTGTTCCAGATAGGCTTCGAAATCCAGCCTGCTGTAACCACCTGGCTGAACAGAGACCGCGACGATACCGTCCATCGAAATTGCCGGCAAAGCAGACCATTGGGCAGCCTGAGTTGGTCTCTGGAGGCGAGCAGTGTGTTTGCCAATTGGTGCACAAGCATGGGTCCTATACAATCTACGTTTTGAAATAGCTGTTTCATCTGCTAACGGTATCAAGGTCAGTCTTACTCGAATTAATGAATCTGAAAAGTAAAAAAAAATGCACTTACCAACAAATACCAAACAGCAAGGATCATATTGAGAAATGTCCTCAATATAGGCGCCACGAGCCCTGACAGATTGGTTGGGGTGCACGGTGCGGCCTTTTTTCCGAGTCCAACAGAGCCGAGTTCGAAGTTCAGTGGACAAAGTCTTCACGGAGACCGTCCTTCCGAAAGCCTCTCGAATCTTGGCCTGGAGTTCATCGAGGTAAAGAGTAGGATCGAGTTCAAGTGCTTGTAATACAAAATCCTTCTCGGCGGCTCCTAGAGTACAAGGCGCGCCATCCCTTGCGTGGTCCAGGGGATTGGTAACCACGGCGCAAGTGGTACGATAAAGGTCGAACCAACGTCGCACCGTTGTGAGTGAAAGATCAATTCCCGTGCTGCGTACGATCTCGGGAAAGGTCTTTCCTTGCAGAACCATCCGTACCACGACGAGCTTGACATCGGTGCTGTACAAGTTTGTAGGCATTTTGATATCGAAATGGGCGACTTTTTGATTTGAAATAAAGGTAAAAAATATTGAAATCAAGTGAATTTGTTGAAAGAAGAGAAAAGGGGTATTTTGGATTTGAAAAAAAGATTAAAAAAACGATATCCAGTGACTTTGTTAGATGAAGAGGCTACTTTTGGATTTTCGAATAAAATAAAACGGCGTTGAGGATGAAAAATAAACAAAGACGGACAGATATCTGGGGGGAGGAGACGACAGAGGGAGAGATGATAGAGAGGGAGAGGCGAAGGGAGGTATAGAAGAGAGGGAGAGAGTGAGACAAAGGGTTTAAACTTTATGCATGACATCCTTCTTTCCAAAACTGTACCATGGCAGGTGTGAGACCGACCGACTCGGATAAATGTCAATCTGCCAAACAGATGACATTTATCTCACGGTACAGATGGTCAGAAATGCTTTTTTTTGGTTTTTGCCAGATTTGGATAAAATCTCGACACAACACAAAAAAATAAGAAATTACCGATAGTTCTCACAACGGCTGTATGTGTTGCGTAAACTTCAGATCTCTAGATCGAACTTGAAAGGTGTATGAGTAGCGAAGAGCGTACAGAAATTGTGAATATGAGAATTTTCACAATTTCTCGCTCTCCTCATGTGGTGCCGGGTATTTCCCGGCCCTGCTTTCCCGGGCTCATACACCGCGACCTTTTGTCTCGATGGAACTCACAGGTGACGTCGTGCCTTTGGCCACCTGTGTCAATCCATCTTTATACGTGGGTCTTGTTTCAGTTCTCATTTGTTATTATTTCATTTCTTCCTTTTGTTTTATTTTCTAATTCTCTCTTTCCTTTTCCTTTTCTAAGCAATCCTTTGTTTTAAGTCTTTGCCTTCTTTTAAGGCTCGACTTGGTGTGTGGGGGGGGGCCTACGGCCCGGGGACTGCCTGTCCGAGAAAAAAGGGGTTTTCTACCACCCAATCTCTGGACGTATGGCGTCCTGAGCCCGTCGAAAACCCATCTACGACATCAGTCCAGGCTGTACGTCTCTCAATGGGGATCTACGCCTGTATAATTTCTATTAAACTTTAAATTCAATTTCAACTATCTACAGGTTGCTGATCCTTTACCCTCTTCCCCTCACTCTCTTCGCTGTCTCTCTTTCCCTTTATCCACTTCCTCTATCTTCTCTCCTGTGCTATAAATTTACGACCGCTGTTAGTTCACTCAATTCGTCATTCACTCTTTCCAATTCTTTTCACTCACTTTTTCTGCCACGACTTGAACTCTAACATCTTCCATAGGTCCTTTGTTTCTATCTTTTCTTCCCGACTGTACTTCCTCAAGCACAACTGGTATGCTTTTGACTGCCATCTTCCTATCACCGTGATTTCCTCTATAGGTCTTCTTTTGTTCCACCTTAAAGTAGCTCCTCCTACTCTGAATGAGTGTCCTGATAACTGCGTCTCTTCTCCGTTTTCTCTCCATATCTTTTTGAAAATTCCCATCAATTTTGTTTTCGATATTGTACTTCTCTTTCCATTGGCCTCTAAATAAGAGAATAGCGGATCTTTTGGTCCGGTCTCATTGTCTCTCACCATCCTCTCTATCGCGGTCGTCGCGTCTAGATACGACTCTTGACGTCTGAGCTTTATGTACTGGACCTGACCTGGTTGCGCTGTCTTCGCATTGAAAATCGTGATTGTTACTCCATTACCGTCCTCTGACCAATGTACGTCTTTCCTTCTTATCGGTTTCTTGCTCTTCTTATCTGACACCAACTCTCCTAAGCGCGCCATTCCCCAAAATGCTACCAGAGCGATCGCTAATGCCGCATGATCTCTTTTTTTACCTACAGATAACACCTTCAATAATTGAACTAAATGTCTCAGCATTATGGGTTTCTTTTGTTCTTTTTCTGACTCTCTGATTGCCACCTCCGCTATCTTTGATGACTTCAGCAAGACCGATAACTTTAAACTGTCGTACTTTGGGTACTCCTCTTCGTGGAATAGATGCCAGCACTTTATTCCTGTTAAATACTTCTTCAGTGTCTCAACCTCGATTGTCGCCGACTCCTTGTTCTTACACTCCGATTTCCCATCTTCTTCCAGTTTCTTGCCTGCCCATACTACAAACTCGTATAATACATTCACCGATAACGGCAACAACTGCTTCTTTTCATATTTATTCTCAATTGCAAACTTCATTAGTTTTGATACACCACTATTATAATTTATCAAGGTCGCTTCCGCCCAGCCTCCCGATAACATGTGTTTTTGGACACTGTTCTCTCTCCATCTCAATTCTCCTTTTGCGTCTTGTAAGAATAACCTTATTTTGTTTTTGATCTTTGGAGAAATCATGCTATTTTGAGTAATGCTTCTAGGTCTTCTGGTAACTCGAGTAGTAACCTTGGTCTGGTTTGGTTTTCTTTGTCTAGTCCTCTTGATAAACCGTCGGCTCTATTGTTTCCTGACTCCACTCGCTCTTCTGTTATGTCGCACTGTAAGTCTAGCAATATTTTCTGAATCTTTTTCCACTCCTCGTTGACTTGCTCGCTTTTAGATCGTCGTTTGTGTATGGTGGATTCCGTCGTGGTGTTATCAGTCTTCACCCAAAAGTTCCTGCCTCTCACATCTGTCGATTTCCCAAGCATCAGCAGTCCTATCCGAATCGCGGCTGTTTCAGCCCATGCGATATCTCTACATGTTTCATCTGCTTCTAAACCGGCCGTCTTCCAACCATCTTTTAGTTTATACCTCACCCATCCGTAGTTCAAGATCACTCCTATACCGAAACCGCTTGCGTCACCTACCCAACCTACCCTCTTGGGTGTTACTTCTGGCACAATTCTCCGTGGTTCAAATGTTGATAATGCCTCTTTCCAACTCTCTAAATCGTTCCTCGCCGCTCTCGACAAAAACCTTTTTGCGTTCGTCTTCTGCCACGGATTTAGCCATGCGTATAGTCCTCTCATGTAGGGTTTCATGTTTGGTAAGATATATATCAAGTGAGCAATCTTTCCTATTAACGTGTCTGCCTCCTTTAAACTCCATGGTCCTTCTTCCTGTATCATCTTTGTTATTGCTTCTAATCTCTCTTTTAACTTTTCTTCAGGAAGTCTTACTGTCTTATCGACTCCGTTGAAGATGAAACCTAAATATTTCTGTTCATCTGCGAAGTCTCTTAGCTTTTCATAATTTGTCTTTACGCCCATCTGATCACTGATTCTTACGACCTCCTCTATTTTCAGCTCATCTTTTTCCAGTTTGACTATCATGTTATCGTCGACCCATCTAAAGATGTGATCGATACCTAAAATTTTCTGCACTATCAACCTCCATGCATCTGCCACTCTGCCAAAAGTCCCGCATCCTGCTACACCTCCGAATGGTACCGCGATGTCCATCCATATCCTGTTGTAAAAGTCCTTTATAGCTAAGTATTGCCACTCTTCTTCTTTTGTTCCTGCTTGCCGATACGCTTTCTCCCAATCATAAATTGCTAGTTGGATAATCTCGTCAAGGTGTTTCCTGAAGTATCTTGTTACCGCGTGGAAGTCATCCCATGTTGTGTCGAAGTTGTGTTTGTCTACCATTGAGTTCACTGATGGTACTTCTTCATTTTCTACTGGATACGACAAATCATTGATCATCCTCAAAGACCCATCGTTGTTGACTACACTCCCCATTGGATTCGTCCAGAAGAACCCCCATTTTGTGTACATTTCTTCGTGAGTAAATGGTCCAAAGACTCTTCCGGCTTCTTTCTCTTTGTTCAAGTTTCTCATAATTTTCTCCTTTACCGCCAGTGCTGATTTATGGTTGTCTGGTGTCCACCACCGTTTTCCTCTTAGATAATGTTCCGGTATGCCTTGAGTGAAGCCTTCTACCAAACCTTTTATCACCTCTTCTACCTCCTTCTCTACACCACACCTTATTGCTAGACTTCTCCATTCTTTTATGCTGAAGGAAGGGATTCATCGGTTAGCTCCCTGGACCCTTGTCAAGTCAGTCACCCTACTTACTTCATCTCACTTCTTGGTCCTTTTGGCCATTTAGTTCTTGCTCTGATTTCCTCGCTTCCTTGGACTTTTTCTTCCTGAAGCGGTTCTACTCGTCTTGTCTCTTGTCTTTGAGCTTCTACCCTCTTGTCCTGGAATCCTTCATTTTCAATGACCACCTCATTCTCACTTCTCACTTCTGTTAAAATCATGGGCTCGGGTTGAGGTGCGCTCACTTTCTCCCTGTGGATCACAGAATAGGAAATGGGGGGGGGGCAACGTGTCTCAGTTTTCACTCTCTCAAATTGACTCTTTCTATTTCTTGATAGGCATTTTTCTCTCACGCTTCCTCATAGTCTAACTTCTCTCTACAAGTTTTTGGATATGGAAGTATACAACATTTGTTTTCTACTCACTGCGGTGCTGCTGCTCCACTCCCATTCGCTCCCGCCTGCTTTGCTGCTTTCAATGCCTCGAAAGCTCCTGGTCCATACTTCGGCACTGCCACTCCGTTTACAATTGTCGTCGGGATCGGTGTTTGTGAGTTTCTGAGGGTACCGCTTCTTTCACTACCTCCTCTACTAAACCCTCTCCCTCTTTGACCTCTACTTCTCCCCGCTCCTCCGTAAGATCCACTTCCTCCTATCCCCTGGTCGTAATGATCGTGATGACCATGTTGACCTTGATTGAAACCGCCGTCATGACCTCTTCTTGACGGTTGATTTGTGTGCTGATGATGGTTCATGTTCTGATTCCTGTTATTCACAGCCAAATGCGATAGCATTCTACCTCCCGTTACTGCCGTTATCTGTTCTTCGTTTGATGACAACGTATCCCATCCTACTTGATATCTCCCGGTCCATGGATTGGTATTCTCTAGTGCACCTCCTATTATGTAAGGATTGTCGAAGTAACGATGATCTCCGTTCGCTTTGGCGTCTGTTATGGCCTGTTCTGCCAACTCTTCGTCTTTGGTTCCGACATCTGAAAGCGTTCCATCTGGCAGTAAGTGGCTGAAGACGTTCGTCCTATGAGTGATGTCGTATCTTAAGGCCGGTGCCCACGCGTCGTGATACTTTGTCTTCATAGCTAATACAATCTTTCGGTGCTCTTCAAGTCTCAAAGCTATGTCTTCTCGATGATATTTCGTCCTCCAATACTGAACGCACAAGTCGAATGAGGTCAACCACATCAAGAAGCTTTGTCTCCATTCGCTTGGGACTCTCAAACCAACGTAAGACACAATATCGGAGCAGGATGAAGTTTGTTTCCGTCTATTAGCCATATGGGTTTTATCTGCCAGTACCCACGCCGGTACGAAGATTGTCAGAGGGACATATCCGAAACAAGCCGACATCTTCCCATCCCAATATGGAGCTAAATCTATCAATCGGTGAGTTAACATTGTGCCTTGATTCATCTTTTTTCCAACTTTTGAAGGTTTCTCTACTGATTGATCTTTTCCTTTCCTTTTTAAGGAGCTTGGTTCCACTTCATCCTCTTCGCTTGAACAGTTCAGCATTTCAATTGGTCGTGGTTGAGATTTAACTTTTTCACACCATCTTGTGTACGCCACCTCTAGCATTTGAAATTTTCCGACTTTCCCTTTGTCGTACAATTTTAACAACTCATTGACGTATCTTTCATGCTCTCTTTCTATATGGGCATCCTCTTTAACTAGGTCTGCTTCATCTCCTGTTCAAATTTTCACACGCAAATACCAGTCATCAGTTATCTATCTTTCAGGCTTTTTCTGCGGTCTTTGGTCTTATCTGCCAATTTAGAGCTGCCGTTCGGTCACCGTTCCACCTGTGTGGTCTCGGGTCATTCTATCAACAAGGCATATGTTCCACCCGTGTGGTCTCATAATCTTCGACTGCTGTCTACTCGGCATATGTTCCACCTGTGTGGTCTCATAATCTGTAATAATCAGGGCCTCCGCTCCACCTGTGTGGTTACGGTAATCAAACTGTACATTTCCTATCTGTTCCACCCGTGTGGCTACAGGTTCTTTGGTATGTTTCTGGTTCTTTTCTTATCTCTTTTTAGGACATTCCCTGATAATCTCTTCTTTTATTCTTCCAGATTTTTTGGGGGGGGATGGTATAGGGAGGTTTGATTGAAGAGATAGGAGTCTTAGTGAAATATTGAATCAAATCTGCTTACCTAATTTGATGATTTCCTTGTCTTCATCTTCTCCTCTACCCACCATTCTCTCTTCTCCTTTTGTCGTTTCCTTTCCATCTCCTTCTTCATTATCTTCTTCTGTCAACTCGCTATACGGCTCTTCTTGACTTTCTTCTTCTCCTTCATCTTCATTTGGAGTATTTTCTTTAGGTTTCCTGATTTCTCCTTTCGTTTCGCTTCTTGTTTGTCTAGTTGTTGACGTCGTGTTCGTGGTACCGCCTCTTCCTCTCTTACCACCTCTACCTCTACCTCTTGTTGTTTTATGTGAGGGTTGGGTACTCAGTTGAGGACTCAAGGCTCACTAGATGGCTAAGGAAGGTTTGCAATTTTAATAATTATCTTTTAGATTTCAATTATAAAGTAATTACAATTGGAAATTTAAGAAAGAAAAGAAAGGGGGGAGAGAAGACTGGTCTGTTTGGATAAATCCAGACAGACTACAGTTAAATGACTCCTGAAAAGGAGATTTTAAATATAATTATAATTAATTATAACTGAAAACTGGATCCAAGGTTTTCCTTCAAACCTCTATTGACAGTATGAAGAGTGAGGTCTAGATCACTACACTGGTTGTTCTTATGGTCACCAACCTTGGGTTGTTCTTATGGTCACCAACCTTGGGTTGTTCTTATGGTCACCAACCTAAGTACTTATATATAGGCCACTACCCTATGAGTTGTTGAAGGTCACTAACCTAGTAAATAATCTACTTGGGGAAAGTAGAGGATCCAGAAAATAGTTGAAGGGTGTATTACTTACTTTTAGTCAGGAACTGTTTAAAGTAGAGAAGTAAATCACTAGTCTTAATTTATAAGACCCTTGATTATGAACTTCTATATTACTTTAAAGATGTTCTTTAAAAGTGATGTGTAATAAAAGCTTGGGGATCCCTCTCTGAAGGCTGAGAGAGGAGGAGTTTATATACTCTCCTCTCCAGACCTAACTGTAGTGATATTTGTTTATATCACTGCAGTGGTTTAGGGTTTAATTATTACTGTTATTTATGATTATTATTAATACTACATAATTACATATACCTGTTATGTAATTTATGTAGTATAAGCATTTTTAACTCTTGACACTGAGTTATGAGGTGTTATGAGTGTTTTATTACATATTACATATGATTTTAAATGTATATGTATATGTAATTAGGTTGTATATACGGTTTATTACAAGTTACATATGTTTTGTAGGGTTTATGTACATGTAATTAGTTGTCTAAAGGTGGTTATCTATGTTACAAGTTAGTCTTTGGGTACATACATATGTATCCAGGGCTGACATTTTACCTCTTCCTCTGTTCGACGTCTCTTGTTCTTTTTGCGTTTTCTGATTTTCATGTTCCGCTAGAATCTGATTTACGTCTTTTCCGAACATCTGTGTGCTTGATGAATCTTGTGTTGCCATTTTTTTGAAATAAATACTTTGTATTTCTTTATGTGTTGCGTAAACTTCAGATCTCTAGATCGAACTTGAAAGGTGTATGAGTAGCGAAGAGCGTACAGAAATTGTGAATATGAGAATTTTCACAATTTCTCGCTCTCCTCATGTGGTGCCGGGTATTTCCCGGCCCTGCTTTCCCGGGCCCATACACCGCGACCTTTGTCTCGATGGAACTCACAGGTGACGTCGTGCCTTTGGCCACCTGTGTCAATTGTAACACCATTCGAATAGTTTACCAAGCAAGTCTTGAAATATTTTCTAGTTACATGACATCTACTCCAGAGAGATGCACCTCGCATATAATCCCAGACTCAGATACATGAAAATCACTTGGTATAAACATCAGTGGTGTAATGCGTCACAGAGGTATGGATGTCAGGATTAGTTTCCTGCATAAGAAATTTCATTCAGGTCAAAGTTGAAATTCAACTTGGGCATCTCAGCACCCATCACAGCGTTTGTTGATCTAAATAAGTGCTCATGGACTATGGACTGCCACTATTGTTATGGTGGCTAGGGGCAAGAATCCCGAAGCCACAGCCCAGTCCCAGTCCATTGTATCTTATCAGGTATCAATAGTAATTATTTGCCTTTTTTGTTTTTAACACTTTGTATCTATACAGAAGGTTTCTCATTCTCGACTTCTTTGCTTTGAGAGCTCCAAAGAGCGCTACTCGTAGAAAATTGAACCTAAGAAGACTATCCCTCAATGAAAATTCAAAAAGAAATGATTCACGCTGTCCTATGAATAGTTGAGTGGGGAAGAAAATATTTTGGAATGAGGATCCTATCGAGATGCAGTAGGATCATTACTCAAGGCAGTCATTTTATAAAACGCTGTGATTGAACATAGAGGAATCGATCTGAAACATCCTATCATGCAAACTGTAAAGACACTCCAAGACAAATACCGACGCATCGCGTGTCTTCCGGCTTCAACTCCATCTCGTGTCAGTAAGACTCAAGGGCGATTTTGAAATGTGATGAGGATGTGACGTTTGTACTTGTAAATCATGAGAAGTTGATGAAACGATGAGATTGATCATCTTTTGTAAGTATAAAACACGATGGGGTCTCTTTCCCATTTCAAATTATTCGATGCTTAACGTCGGTCCCAAATCCCGGATCTTTTGCTTGGTCACCTCAGCCAGTTCGATGTATGTCGTTTTCATACCTCGCTCCTTCGCCAAGTTTGAACTAGCATAAGCATAGCATAGCATAGCGTATATAAGCTGTCTGTTCATCCTATAAACGAAGTGTTCCGTACTTTGTTTTGTTATAATATTACCGAGAACTGTCAACGACCTCAAAAATGACCATCCTCGCCTCTCAACTTTCTCCATTTCCTCTCTCTGAAAACCACGTAACCAACGCCCACGACATCGATTCTGGAAATGATGAGAGACCAATAATAAGCAAAGAGTATTATCTTTTTGGCCATCCTATCTCACATTCAGCTTCACCTCGTAAGGCAGCTTCTATCTTAAAAAAAACTCATCCATTCATCCTTGGTGCTAGGGCTTCATACTCACCAAAACCACATCGCACAAACCAGATTTTCATAATTTGATTTGGTCCAAGCTTTATCCAGACCGGCGTTATTCTCTATGTGATACTGCTAATCTTACCCACGAACAAATTGCGAAGAAGATCAATTCTGATCCAAAATTTGATGGTGCTGCAATTACCATGCCTTTGAAGTCGATGGTGATGAAGATTCCAGGTGTGATCGATAGGCTCACTCCTTCCGCTTTGGCTACTGGAGCAGTGGTTCGTTGCGTTTTTTTTCTTTTCCATCATCAATTTGTGGTTTTTGTTCACCACTTCTTTCTATAAGCATGCTGACCTCGGTTCAAGAATACCATTGTTACTGAATCCAAAACCGGATCTCGGGTCGGTACCAATACCGATACCGAGGGTATTCGACGTGCACTCCTCAGTCAACTTCCGTCTTCAAAGATCGATGCCTTTGAAGCCAATACCTATGCTGGATTTGTGATTGGATCAGGTGCTACGACTCGATCCGCAGTATATGCCCTCTCATGTCTCAACCTTTCGCCTATTTATTTAATTAATCGAGATCATGAAGAAACTCTGGGAGTGATGGGGCAATTTCCTCACTTAGATTTGAGAGCGATTTTAGACGAAGAAGATTTCGAAGCTGAATGTACTGGTCGATTTTCTAAACCGATTCCCATTGGAGTTGGATGCATTCCTGCTCTTGAACCGGTTACGGATCAAGAGAAGATGGTCTATCAACTCGCACGTGCAATCTTTTCTATTCCTTATGTTCCAGAGGCCAAAGAGACAGATGATGAGTTTATCAAGGCACCTACAAGACCTTTATTTTTGGAAATGGCCTACAAGCCTCGTCAAACTCCTATGTTGATTAATGCACAAGCATCAGGTTGGGCAACTATCGAAGGTATTCAAGCCAGTGAGTCATTCATTTAGATCTTACGTGTATCTTCAGCTTAATTGACTTGGATTTTGAACAAAAATTAAGTGATTGAACAAGGACTATCTCAAAGTAGGATGTGGATTACTGGAAATGCAGAAGCGGTGACGAATTTTGACAAAAATAGCGGCAACAGAATTATTCCTGAGGAAATTGAACTTGAAGCTAGAAATTTTGTAGAAGGGCTTGGTGATTTGTGAGGTTATCTTGGGGGGATAATTTCTTGTTCGCTATCATACATTATTCTACATATCTTACCGATGCTTTCCTTACATTGCATCTTACACATATTAGGATCGCGTAAAAACTCAAGTTTCATTGAACTCATGCATGACGTGTGCTTCCTGGAGGTAGTTGATAATCAACTCGGGGAAATGTTTCACTCGACTAACACACTGATCATCATACAGTACATATCCTTGATCTCGATGATCAGCAATCTATTGGGGTTTCAAGGATTGCGAAAGAAATCCAAAGCTTGTTATTCTAACTTCATGGTGGAAAAATCTAAATTACAAGAAAGAATATGAATAAAACCATTCATGAATAATGAGCCCCAAATTAATATACATTTTTCAGTAGGTGAGGGATTAAGCTACGGGGAATAAATTGGTAACTAGTTCAAAAGAGAGTGTACTAAAAATCATTCAAAATGAGGCGCCCAAAACCCAAGATCGAAAGAAACCTGAATAGGATGTTCCGGGTAAGAAAAGTTAGATGATGAGAATTGAATGTTTGAATGAAGGATACGGAAAAGACTTACATACTTGAGTTCAAAACAAAGACACCAACATAGATCAAATATTCATTTTGCGCGACGTGCAAGAGCCTGTGGGACCGTGAGGAAAAGTCAGATTCGTCGATAGAAGATGAATGAGAGAGAGATGAAGAAAAATAGATACATACCACTCGGTGAACGAGATCCGCTAAAGAACCGGGCTCAAAACTCGAAGCACATAATGGTTTTTTTCGGCGCCTGGGACGTGATTGAGGATAAGCAGTCAGAAAGTTTTGATTTTGTTCTTTAACTGATGGAGGTAAGTTGGTAATATGATCTTGAGTAGTAGGAGTGATGATAATACTTGGAGGGGATACGTTTGAAGGGGATGATGATTTGGTTTTCTTTTGGATCATAAAGTACTTGACAGTTAGCCAGATGAGAATGGGGAATGAAGATATGAGGAAGAGAGTCAAGAGGAGTAAGTTCAGAAGTGGAAGGACTAATTGTAAGGATTTTGGAACGCGTGAACGGTTGATCGTGTAGAGAACAAGAGCAGGCCCTACATAAAGCAAGGAGAATTGGTTGAAAATGATAATCAAGCAATCCGGGACCATAGTTGAGAGAAGGAAAGGTGACTGCTTAGGATATGAAGAAATGAGATAGATGTGAGGTAATGGTATTGGTGTTGATGATAGTAAAGAAGGTGTCTGAGTGAATTCTCAATCTGATTTTCATGTGTCTCTCTGGTGCTGATCACTTGCTGAGGATTCTCAGCTTGTAAAAAATGTCATGAATCAGCATCTTTCATTTCTTTTACAGAATTGTAACAAAAAGCATTTCAAGAATGCTGTTGATGATCGCGAAATAAGGGGGTAAAGGATGTTTGCTCAGTGTCATAAAAAGGAATGCTTGTCGGAAGCTCAGCATTTCTATTACATGAAAAACACGTTCTCGAGAGGTTAGATTTTGACTGTTGAGCGACTATTCCGGTGCTGTATGATAGCATCAGTTGTCTTGAGCAAAAAAGCAAGAACGGTAAGTGTTGATACGGAGGTTGTAGTACATAATTGGAACTTTTCGCAGTTGTTTTTTATGAGCACAAATGTATTTATGTTGAAGCATACTTGGTTGGCTGCAACTATGTTTTTGCGTGTTTAGATCTGATTGGATTGAATTGAGTGTCGCCCAGATACTGACATCAATGGAACTTCCACTTAATCATTTCAAACTACAACACAAAACTGGACTCCAAAAAGAACAAATACATGAGAGCTATCATTGATAATCCTACGATAAGGAAAAGCTAATGCTTCTAGAATAAAAGACTTCGAACTGAAGGATATGCAAAAAAACAAGGAAATGTAGAGGAAATAATATAATTGAAGACAGCAAGATCCAAGACATTAAAGAAAAAAATGCAAGAGGAAAAGATAATATACATACCAACTACGATGCAAGGATACAAATAGATTACTGATGGTTCATCATTACAATCACTAAAACACAAATTTAAAACCTTCTTCTCCACAATAATCCGAATCAAGCAGTTGTTTGCATGTATCAACCAAGATCTGAATCATTCCAACGACGAGTTTGATAGATAGCCAGTTATGTCGGTCATAAAGGTAGACACTGAAGAGTTGGCCGATCTTCTTGACAACGTTCGGTACACAATCCGCAAAGGCTCAGTTCTGGTCGGCAACAATACCGGCTCCGATTCCGCGTCTTCAAGGACGTATTGATCCATTGGTCCACCACCAGGACATAATTGTTCGAGGTAGTTGCTTAGCTCATCGTCCGACTCTGAGGCTGTACATGTACTTCCGATTGATGCAGATTTATTGCTCTTAGGTGACATGATTGATTGTAGAAGTTTGGAAGACAAAGGTTGGGTAGTTGGAATAGGACCTCGTCGACGTAAGAACTGGCGTACAGGAGAGACGTTCATTTTCAGCGCTCGGGAAGCAGGATTCTCTGGAGTAACTGGAATCTCTTCAGTTGATGGCGCAGTGTAGGATTTTTGTGAATACACCGAACTCGGGGAGCTGGAGCGAGAAGGTAGTTGTTGGACCAATGGCTCAGTCTTTGGAAAGCAGCCATCCGCTTCAGGAGTAGTGATTGATGTTGTACACTCCGGGGTATCTTCTACGGGATTTATAACAAACTCAGGTGTAAATGGCCCCGATTTATGTGAACGTAGTAGGCCTGGATGAACCACCGGAGAGGCAGTAGAGAGTGTCGGCAGATGTAGCTCAGCGGGAGAATTGATGATTGACGCCAAACAAAGGTGAATAGGAGAGTCAAGTAGCCCCTCACGCTCCAGCGCCTTATTGAGTGTAGTGGAGCTATCCATTTCAGAGACCTCTTCGGGTGATTGATTGGGTGCTTGAACGTCCGTGCATTTGACCAAGCTTTGAGGCTGATGATAGAAAGATGGCACAGAGTACAAACCAATGTGGGATAAGTGGGATAGTCCTCCCAAGATCTGAAGGAACGTTATAAAACTGACCTCGAGAAACATTATCGAATTGCGCATCATGCCGTCGAATAACGTGCTCGCAGCTAACCGGTGAGATATAGATGGTAGAGTTAACACCGGCAATGGCGTCGGCGAGACTGCTCGAAGCAATGTCATCTGAAAGATAGAAGTATTAAGCAAAGTGATACAATCAAGTTAGCAAGTCAAATGACAATTACGGGGCCCATATCAGAAGACATCAAAGATCTACACTCACGTCGCCGTTCATCAAGTTTGATAATCCAATACTTGATTTTGGATACTTGAGTCTACCGAGCGCAGAGCGAACGCGAGCACCCAACTTCTTTTTAGATTCACGAAAACGCATGGTAATTGATGATGGTATCAAGAAATAATGGGCGGTGAGTAGAGCTGTGTATAGCTGCGAAAAACTCAGATAAAGACGTGCAAAAAGCAAGTCGAGGGAAGCTGAAGGAGGAAAGAAAAGGAGGCAAGACAAGAAAAGCAAGCAAGAAATCACTGTCTTGGAAATGATGAAAAGTGCCAAGTACTTTTAGAGCGCGCGAAGATGGAAGTGGTATCGGAATCAGGGTTCAGCTAATGCTTGGGAAATATGGAAGAAGTGAGTTGAGAGATATGTGAAGGGCAATAAATAGGCTGTGACCTCAACAGTCCTTTATGTAGGCGCGAATGAGGTTTTCGTGCCTGAACATGCCTCAAGGGGAATGGTAGATACGTGAACACTGTCATGCAGACATAATTACTCCTCAGGTCCTTGATGGTTGTACCTGAGCTCATGAGGTATCAGTAACCCACTTGTCGTACTGAATCAGGTTCTAGGGACATAAAAACGAGGATGGGCTGGTTATGATGATGATCGATGAGTTAGTAGTTTTTCATCGAATGCCTCAAGAGTCAGGGAACTGGAGAAAGCGATCATTTTGATTGATGATGTAACTTCTATTTGAAAAGGCCCACACTCAGTGGTTCAATCGTAGTAGGCTCTGTTCTGCTCTGTTCCACTCCAGCAGGGTGCTAGAAATTAACAGTTGTCGTATTTGTCTAGCTGCAAAACTCTAGCGCTGCTGTTGGCGTTTTGGAGAGGTTGATATTCGTTGCAGTAGGAGTGGACTCATTGTTTCCATAGCTGATGAGAGTAAAAGAAACTCTTCACAAATCATGAAAATATGTTTTGTAGCCTGATGGCACATGCTGAGTATATACATATCTAGTATACCAATCCCAGTCGGATGCCAAAAAGCTTGCCGGACGCTGAAGGAACGGGATGTGAAGGTTGCAGAAAGGAGCTGGCGGGAGGTGCGAATGTGTCTTAAGATCTGTCACCAACACCGCACATCGCTCTTGGCTAACTTAACTAAGTCCCTTTTGGACAAACGAGTAATTGAAACTTTTTTGAAACTTTTAATGTAGATGAATACGTTTCCTGCATACAAACAACGGTTGACTTCCAGCGCACCCTGCGCGCCGCAGTCTGCGCATGCGCTGTGGCCAAGCGCCGGGGATTTTGAGAATTTTCCCCACTGCGCCTACCCCCAGCGTAGTGGGTTTTCTGATTTTGACCACTGCGCATTTTTGCACCACAGTGGCTATGGGATTGATCAAAACTGCGCCCCCTGCGCTACATTGCAACATTAAAGCAGAGTACAATATGTACATAAACAACGCTAAAGATATTGATACATTAGACAATTTTTGGGCCCCATCCATTATCCATTGGGCTAGAATCTTGTCCAATATTACCCCAATATCCTCCAAAACTCTATTACATAGGGAGAAAAATGAGAGTTGGGAAATGTCTCTTGATGTCTCCTCCTTCACTCACGCTCTCTTGCTCTTTCATGAGATCTTCCTCACCTCAA
This sequence comes from Melampsora larici-populina 98AG31, assembly GCF_000204055.1. Lineage (NCBI taxonomy): Eukaryota > Fungi > Basidiomycota > Pucciniomycetes > Pucciniales > Melampsoraceae > Melampsora > Melampsora laricis-populina. The sequence continues at coordinate 1,013,180 of NW_006768778.1, forward strand.
ATTCCTCTCACTTTTGCTCGATAGACCACCACCTTCTGAATTATCAAATAAATCTCTAGCCACTATCTTTGTTTAGATATATCATATTATCTCAAAATGACTTTACGTAGACCCCTTTCTAAGAAATCAAAAGCTCCACTTTCAAAGAAACCCAAGTCTTCCACTTTGTCATCTCAGTCCAACCCCTTCACAAAGTCTGCAAAGCGTGCAAATACTAGTTTTCTTAATCAAACTCAATCACAAATTAATAATATAGCATCAGTTGTTGTAGTTGATGGAGACTCAGATGATGAAAATTTCGACCCCAACAAAGATAATCAGGAATTGGAAGTTGAGGAGGAAGAAGTTGAAGATGAAGAGCCAGGAGAGAATTCTTTCAATAGTACACCATCCCAAACCGATGGTAAACGAACTCGACAAGTGCCTAAAGCCTCAAAGTCCTCAACCTCAACCTTGACCAAAACCAAAACCAAAAGTGGGAAGAAAAAACATGTAAGTCTGATCGTTTCATTACAAATTCATCACATGACTGACTACTATATGGTACTATTAGACTTTATATAAACTTCCTGATAATATTGACCCCGACCAAGATTCAGAAATTGAGTTTCAAGGCGAAACCAAGTCTGGTGAACAGGGATTTGATTCAATTAATCTCTACTTTGGAAAGGAGCTTATACATGGACCAAAGCAAGTAAGTAGAAGTGTTTCAATTACGTGGTTGTCAAGAAATCTAATCTGACAAATCCTTTAGAAAGAAAACAAACCACCTAGGTGCCGTGAATGCTTGTGGTGTGGTAATGCATACACCGATGGCCGCAAAAGCCGTTGGAATCTTCTTGGCCATCGAGATGGTGATCTCAATCGCAATCACTGTAAACAACGCCACCGGGCAGTTGAGGCTGGGGCAAATCTCCCACCAACCTGGCAGGACAAGCAGGCGGAGTTAGCACGTGCCGAAGCTCAGGAAGAAGTTCAGAAGAATCACACACTTGATGGTTTCCTTGATCTACCAAAGTTCTCAGTTTCGTTACTCAACATCATATTAGTTCTATGGCTTCTTCGCAACTGCATTCCTTGGCTACGTATGGAAGATCCGTATCTTCAGGCTGCATTTGCGCTGTGCAATCCATCAGCCAAGCTATGGACGGCTTCGTGGGCAGCTCGGAAGGCGATGGACTACTTTGAGGAGTTCCACCACAAGCTGATCAAGACTCTTCAGGTGATAAGTTTTGCTCGATCTATATGATCACTTGATTGTGTAACTGATGTTGATCTTGTTTGGCTTTGACTTTGGCTTCGTTTCCCAGGATCTATCATCCAAAATCTGTGTAGTTCATGATGTTTGGACCACAAAGGGTGGAAAGCGAGCATTCATTGGTGTGGCTGTGTCATATATCGACAAAGATTTTCATTTTCATATGGTTCATTTGACCCTTAAGCTTGTAGCGTGGAATCATTATGGAGTTTTACTCGCACGCCCTGTAGGACGTTTCCTGATACGGCATGGACTACATAAAAAGATATGTTCTTTCCATTCTTTCATATCAATGATGTTTTTTTGACTCGATAAAAAGCTTACCTTGGTTTCGTGTCACACATGGTTGCTCAAACAACGGACTCAGGATCAAGCAATCCTCTTTTAGCCAAAGAATTAGAAAAGATGTTCAAGAATGCGGATGATCCTGTCTATTGGAACTCAAGTCGACCTCAGATACGATGTTATTGTCATAAATTGGCTCTCACAGTCAAGGCTGGATTGGACACGATTGGCTTTGGATCCGGCCAAACAAAACCCTCAGCCCCTTGTGGAAAGAGACTTCATTTACTCTTGCCTGATGACAGCTTACCACCCCCAAAGATAGTGCTCTCGGACGGTACTATACTCGAGGACAAGGACAACGAAGTTTCTGGCGCAGAGGATCTTACTGATGTGAATCCAATCACAGATTTAGCTCGTGATGAAGACGCCGAGAGCAATGAAGAAGATGAAGGCCCCGACTACAAAACACAAGATCCAGAAGCCGATCTTCTACCACGTGCTCTCACCAAGGTAAACCCCCTTTGATCTGTATCCCACCACTACATATGTTTGATAATGATTTGATCAATCATCTTTTCCTAGATTCGAAGGATCAACAAGTTGATCACATCAAGTGCTCCTCGTATCAATCATTTTCAGAACTCAGCACTCCAACTCTCTTATAAGGGCCCTGGACTGATCGGGGCTCATGGCCAGCGGTGGAACATCTGGTACGATGCCCAGTCGCGCTGTTGTGAAGCAAAGCAGGTAAGTACATAGTCGAATTCTACAAATGGAAATGTATTGATTATTTCATTGCTCTTCTCTGTTCCAATTGCCATCCTTAGGTTATCAATTTCATGATCACATCTGATCAAGAAGGGTATTACGAAGGGATCACTATATCTCCCGATGAGTGGAAGGCAGTCGAGGCACTGAACAGTGTTCTCGAGGTACACATCAAGTTTCTTTTGCTCCAAGTAGGGAATATTGACTTTGTATCTCTCTTGGTCAATGTGTAGATTTTTCTTCGTTCCACCAAGAAGATGGAAATAGACGGACCAACCGCGGGATCGGTGCTCTTCCAATACTCCACTGTAATCAGCTTATTGACCGCAAAGAAGACTGCGACACCTCATCCAAGCATCTCATCAATGATAACCACGATGACTAGCAAGCTGCGACTGTACCAAACCGAAGCGTTACACTGCGACCCCATCATATTGGCAACCATACTCAACCCGAACTTCCGTCTCACTTTCTTCACCAAACAGTATCCTGAATACGCCATGAATGCTGAACGACTTTTTCGTCAGACACTCAGATCCCTTGAAGAGCCACATGGCGAAGAGCAAGATGAAAATCTTGATTCTACACTTGGTCCGACTGAGGAGTCTGACCCATTTGAAGAGAAAGGTGCCTTCCATGCATCTGCGGGTCTGAAACTCTCTGTCGATGACGAGATTGACCTTTACATGTCTGGTAAATACCTTGTAAAGGCGATATATTGGAATGGTGGCGAGTAAGTCTTCCTTCTTCCTAATACACACACTTACTGGTACTCAATCAATCTATCTTCTCAGTTCAATCAAAAGAACTTCCCAAAGCTCGCTAGGCTTGCGAGAGACTATCTCTGTTGTGTTGGAACTTCTTGCGCTGTTGAGAGGACCTTCAGCACAGCAGCTCACATATGTACCACCAGTCGTGGTGGTCTAGTTTCACGAACAATCGAACGCGCGGTAGGCGTCTGTCAGTGGCTCAAGCATGGTTTTTATCCAGGTGGTGAAATTGGAAAAGCTGTTGTGGCTGTAGACAAACTGGTGAAGACTTTGAAAAAGAACAAGAAAGCCCAAGACTCGAGCAAATGAATGCTCGGCCATCTTTGGCCTCTTTCTGCTCTCATTCTTAATTGCTTTTGATCATTGTTTTATTTTCGTAACGTTCTTTAAAACCCTTTTAATCTTCTAATCGATTTAAACTTTTCAATGTTCCAATTCAAATCAAAAATGATCTTCTACGTACTCCGCTTCAAACTGTTCTATTCCGCTGTAAGCTCATCAGATTCGGAACTCCCAAAAATCTGATTGTCCCCATTTTACAATACCTCGCTCTACCTCGCTCTACCTCGCTCTTGTGAATCTTGGCCTACCTACCGCAGTTTTGAGGTTACTGCGCTGTGCTGAACTGCACCTTTGCCCACCGCTGGGGTTATCGTTTCTTTTGTCACTGCGCCCTCAGCGCTGCGCAGCGACAGAGCATGTTTTCAAAAGTTTGGACGCTACGCAGTTTAGCCCACTCTGCGCGGTTCTGCGCTGAAGTCAGGTGTTGATACAAATAGCCTCTGGACCCAAGAAAAGTCCTCTGCGCCTGATCATCCTACACACACACATTTTTTCAAATCCCTCCCTTACCGCCAGGAAAGCCATTAAAAACAGACATGAAGAACTGGTTTTTGTGTAACATTTCAGTGCGTTTGGTGTGAACTTTTGACAGGTTGGTCAGTTTTCTGCCTGATTTTGGTGGTTTTTGCAAACTTCACAATTGCATTGGAATGGGGTCTCATAGAGAGGAAACTGAACTGTGATAAGAGCACAATCCATGATGATTGAATGTGGTGCTCCTCAAAACTTCTGGTTTCTGGAGTGTAGTGCAGCAGTGTTCTTGAAAAATTGCTGTTGCATTAAGGCTGTTCCAAACTTTTGAAGACCTTTTGAAGTGTGGTATTTTTGTAAACTAAGCATTGATCATCTCCAAGTATTTGGATGTCAATCTTTGTGACTAATTAGAAAGGAACTTTGCTCTTCCAAGTATAATCCTGTAAGCTCTGTTGGTGTCTCAATCGGTTATGAACAAGACAATTTCAATTATCAAATTTATGACATCAAGAATTGAAAAATTTACATTACACCTCATGCAGCTTTTCAGTGTAGATACATTTCCATTTCTGAAGGGTGACTTAGCTGTTGATTCAGAAAAATCACAGGTTAGGTCTTGCTATTTTGATGATGAAGAAATGCTGGATGAGCCCACAGTTGAAATAAACTGTGGTAATGCCCTGTTGAGTCCTGATGAAATAGAAGACCCTCAACCTGATTTACTTTCAACTGACCAACCTTCCCAAATTATTACCAAAATCTCACCTCAAAGTCAACCAGATAAACAAACTTTATTAGTTCCAACCTCTGCATCACAATCTACTCAAACAAGACAATCAACTCAAAATCAATCTCAAGTCAACTATAAAGGAATTTGCAATGTAGCAACCTTTGAATGTTGTGAATTTATGTTGTATTTCTCCTGTTTACCTGAAGAGTGTCACTCTTCAACTACCCCAGTCCCTAATCCAAAGCCGTATGGCAAAGCCATGTTGGCAGGTGACTCCCCCAAATGGCATGAAGCATGTGACAAGGAACTGAATTCATCGCTCAAAAAGGAAGTGTGGGATCTTGTAGACCAACCCAAACACAAGTTGGTGATCTGTGAAATGTGGATAATTGCTCAAAAAGGAAGTGTGGAATCTTGTAGACCAACCCAAACACAAGTTGGTGATCTGTGAAATGTGGATAATTGCTCAAAAAGGAAGTGTGGAATCTTGTAGACCAACCCAAACACAAGTTGGTGATCTGTGAAATGTGGATATTTCAAAAGAAAGGAAAAAGTGAAGTTTTCTGGAATTACAAAGCACGACTTCTTGCCATAGGCAACACACAAGTTGAAGGAGTCAATTACGGTGAAAGCTTTGCACCCACCAATACCCGAACCGCATCGCACTATATGGCGATTGCGGAGCGATGTCGTAGCGTTTTTTGGGTGCGCCATGGGTTCCGCAATACATGGTGGAGATTCCGCACCGCACACCAGGGCCGGCCTTTCCCATAGCGGAGCATTTGCTGCGCAACCGGGACCAGGAGGTCTTTCTCCGCTATATAGCGGAGAAAACCAGTGGGGTACAGGGTATCACGCCAGACCACGCCACATCTACAACTAGGCGCAAAACAACTAGACTTTTTCTTTTAAAGAACACGATCACAATCAAACTCAAAAGATAAGTATTCGATTGCAGACACCAGGACTTGAAAGAAACACTTGACTAACTCCCTTCTTCAAAAGGGACCAAAACCTCAACTCGGACACTTTAATCAAAAAAAACTCAAAACACTCCACTCCTGATCCAACGATCAGATGAACACAATGATAATACTGAAATAACCCAAAAAATTCCACTCGATTGACCGACACACACAAACTCACACACGGACACACACAAAACTAACCACCTCTTTTCTTTCATCTCCAATCTCAATCTCACAAATTTCGCATTTTACTTCGATCGGAGTTTGTTCAATCACGGTAAGTTGTCTCTCTCCTCTCCTCCTGATCTTTTAATCACTAACTGTATCTCTTCCACTTACTCTCCACTATCTCATAGCTTTACTCGTTCAGATTTTGATTGTAGGGTACTTTATCATTATCTAAGTAAGTTTCTGATTGATCTTTTGTTTGTCTGTTCTTCTTACTGACTCATTTGATTTGTATCAATGTTAACTTCTTTGATTTTAATGCCTCTCTTTGTTTTTAGGTACTGTTAGGTCTGACCGATCACAATCGATCACGAGTTCATCTTCTTCTTGAGATTCATCTTCTTGATAAAGTGTAATTTCGATCATGGCATTTGAATTTTATGTAGAGAAGATGACAAAGAAAAAAAGGACAAATGATGTATTCCATCCTTTTGTGAAGTTCAAATATTCGATTTTAACATTTATTGTTTTGTTTCCTCTTATAGTTCCTTTTTGTTATGTTTATCTTTTGTTTTGTTTTTCTTTTTGAAATACCTTCAACCCATAGCGCCCTCTCATATAGCGCGCTATATAGCGCAAAAATGGCGGTACGTACCGCTTCGACATCGTGAGAATTTTTTTTTGTCTAAATAGTGCAGCCGGAGCGATCGGGCTCATAGCGCAGGCTGTGCACCACTATGGAAAACGGTGAAATTCCATAGCGTGTCGTAGCGGTTTGGGTGTTGCACCCACCAGAAAACCAGTGTCTTTTTTACTCATTGTGGCAATGGCTTCTCTCAATGGTTGGGATATCCATCAGATGGATGCGGTAATGGCTTTCCTCAATGGTATTCTTGACAATGAAATTTACTTGGAGCAACCAGAGGGGTATGTGATTCAAGGTCAGGAACACAAAGTGCTTAAACTCAGCAAGTCATTGTATGATCTCAAGAAATCACCTAAGATATGGCAGGATGATTGTCAAGATTATTTCATGAGCATAGGGTTCCTACAAAACCCAAATGATCATTGTATTTCTATTAGATCAGACAAAACAAATCAATTATTTATGGCTGTTTACGTGCATGTAGACAACATGGCTGTCACAGGAGATGATATATGTATTCAGGTTCAAGAAAGAGATCTCATCCAAGTGGGAAATGGAAGACCTGGGATTAGCTCAAACTGTTGTTGGAATTGAAATATCAAGAAAGAACTCACATGGTTAATCTCTCACTCAAAGTTGTTTTGCTGGTACAATCTTAGAAAGGTTCAACATGACAATGTCTAAACCGGCTTCTACTCCTCTTACCCCAAATCTTAAACTCTATTGTGAAATCAACAAAGAGGTCAAAAGTTTCTCTTTACTTTAAATAACTTACAGGAGCACTGTAGGGTCACTAATGTATTTGTCCCAGTGCACAAGCCAGACTCGTCTCATGCCACTGGTGTTCTCTCACAACACCTAGATCAACCAGCAATTCAGCACTGGAATGCCGCTCTTCAGGTCTTCCAATATTTAAATGGTACTGTCAACTTAGGAATAACTTACTGTGGAAACAACAACTCAAAAGTTTCAGGTCAGAAAAGCTTTGATTATATGATCTCTCACTGTGATTCCAAATGGGCAGGCAACAAGAGCACTTGAAGCTCTACCACAGGATACATCTTCATGTTGACTGGGGGCGCACTTTCCTGGAAAAGTTGACTACAACCAACAGTGGCTCTTTTGTCTACCAAGGCAAAATACCAAGCCATCACTGAGGCCGGTTGGGAACTCCTTTGGCCGTGTTGCATCATGGAAGGTTTTGGTTGCCAAAATCCTAATCCCACTGAGCTTCAGAGTGAAAATTTGGGAGCTATTCATCTCACCACCAAATCAATCTGTCATGGTTGTACAAAACATATTGAGATCCACTATCATTGGATTCAAGTGGTTGTAAATCCTGGTGATCTCTCCCTTAGTTACTTTCCAACTGGTGATATGGTGGCGGATCTGCCCACAAAACCCTTAGGTAGACAACAATTCATCAAACTGTGCAGTAAGTTAGGTCTCAAGTATCCTTATTTGTCTTGAGGGGGTGTGTTGGAGTAAATTGTGTTCATGGATAAGTCAAAACAAATAAGGCTTAAGTATCAGAAGTGTGTTACATGTGATTGGGTGAAATGAATTGATTGAAAGATTTGGATTGAACAATATCAAAAGTGTGTGGACAAGTTAGAAGGAATGACCAGATTGGGTTGATGAATCAGGAGGAATTAAATTAAGGGAGGTTCATGTTATTTTGTATTGAAAATTCACCTGGGTTGTTTTTCTCATATAATCATCCCTCTCTTCACATTTGGAATCTTTTTCCCTCATTGAGGAAAAAGATTCTGAACATGAGTTATTACCGGTACCCTGCTCTCATCTGTTATTGTGTTGAGAACCGTGCTCAAGCTTTATTCACTGTCTGCATTGATATTTCACTGCCAGCATTAAATAGGTTCCCTGGTTGGAACATGACCTAGGCTGGGAATATCATTGAGAGAAGAATGGAGAATCAAATCATCTTGCACTGCACATCTGAGCCATAAAGCATACACTACATATGTGCAAACATCTGAGTAAATCCTTAGCTATCAGCTACATACAGGTCTGCTCAGTTATCTGCTCATCTAGAAAAGAAAATCATGTGTAATACATGCTGTAACTTTGTTCAGATTGAGACACACATTTCAAAATATTGACTACATATATCACAATGGCTACTCAGGAAATATTCATGGAACTGTGTAACAGTAGCAGGATGGGAATCTGATCACTAGGACCCATATTCCCATCTGGGAACCTCTTTAATGCTGGCAGTGATTTCCTTTGTTTGTTCTCTTTGTTATTCACTCTGTTATGTTTCACTCTGAGTAGTTCTTTCATCTCAAAATCCTCCCTGTTCCTTCAGGTTTGTCAAGTTTAGAACTTGCTCTCTTTTATTTTTGTCAGTGGTAGGTCTTGTCAACACTAGAGCTGATCATAGTTATCAACCTTTACAAAGGTTCTCTGTGTCAGATTCTCAGTGTTGTGCTTAAAGATCTTTGTTTTCCTACATGTTTTATGTGTTGTTTTGGCTGTTTTGTAATGTAGTGGTGAAGTGGGGGTAGTCCATGCTTCAATTCTCATTGTGATTTGAAATCAAGTGAAGATGATTTCAGGCATGGTTATTTATCAAATAAATTCTTGAAAATCAATCTACTTGAAGTCCCAAAGGGTTTTCTCTTTTTGAGTGATAAGAACTTTTGATTTTTTTACCGTAATTGGGTGGCTGTAAAGTTGTATTTCCATGACTGAGATGCTGATTTCACAAATTTTCTTTTTTTACAGAGTGCAAAGGTTGGAAGAGGACATCCGTAAAATTCATGATGTGGTCAACCAAAGGCAATTTTGCATGATTTGTTTTTTCAGAGTGTCAAAGTCATAAAAAAAGCATGTGGCAGGTTTTTTATAGAAAACTTTTGGTAGGCACATTAGACTAATCATTAGTAGCATGAGGCACAACCACCACATCAGAAGAGATGACATCACATATTGCATCTTGATACATAGTGAATAACTCTATTCCATATTGAAGATAGAGAGGTGTTGGATAGATCAACACATTGTAAACATGAAGGAGGAAACTCATTGGGAAACAGAATAAGAAACTGATGAAATACTTTGCATATGGGACACACAACACATGTAGAAAGACTTTGCATCATGATGTAATGAACCTTTGTTGCACAAAATAGGTGTAGAAAGAGAAGCATTGTAAACTGGACACTTTCCTGTTGCTTCAAGTGCATAAGATGAAAGTTTTGTTGTTAGATGTACAAAGAAATCATTTGAGGAAAAAAGAATGAAAAGCATCAGCTAGATTGATTTCACACTGAATAGGTGAACAAAAAGAAATGTAAAATCCCTGTGGTTCACCCCAGAGAACTTTTATGGGCCAAAAAAAGAATATAAATAGAGCACAGGTTTAGAGGGCAGATTCAGCTCCACAAGCCATCTTGTGACTACACCATAGAAAGGGAGTCAAAGCCAAGCTCTAGCCTACCTAAATCTTTTATCTTCTTGCCAAAAGGCTGAAACTCTTTTACAAGTTTCAGTGCTTCTGGGGGGGACCCCAGATTTAGCCGTAGGAAATGAGTGATTACAACCACTGGCACGCACCAAGACCCCAAAAAGTTACTATTCAAAGGTTCTCCTTGTTATGGATTCAAAAATTTCCATAAACTGGTACAAAAGTTCAAAGGTCCTAGTGGTCCCAGCAATCTCAATCAGAGAAGAGTCAAGGATTCAAAATCTATTCAAACCCAATACCAGTGATGATCTTTTCATCTTATGGTTTGTATCTTCAATTGTTTCACTTATCAGGCCATCATTAGCTGTGTGTATCTTTGGGGGAACACTTACACAAGCACATACTAAATCTTTACTCCTTCATTAATTTTTATCTTAAAGAACTTAGCGCTTATACCATATATCATAACATTCAACTTTTTTTCTCAAAGTTTTCTTGCTAAATACAACTGTATAGACCATAATGTTTTGTTACAGTAGCTCAGAGCTGCTGCTAGATGACAAGTGATCATCATTGAATCTTACCCAAGCGGATTGTACCAGTGCAGCACGAGGTACAAAAGCTAAAAAAACGATTGAAAGTTTTCATAAAACAAAAATAATAGGATAAGGAAGACTTACCATCAACTCTTCCAGTGGCTTGATCATCAAACCTTACACCAAGAGCAATGATCACATCCGCATCTTGCATAGCCAAATTAGCATAAGCAGATCCATGCATACCCAACATATGTAGAAACTTGAGATCCTCTTCATCAAATGCACCCATCCCCATCAAATTAGTGGCTACAGGAATATTCCATCAACACCCAAACCAATCAGGTGTGGATGTCGGTATCGGATTGGTTTTGTGTTGCCAACCCAACACCAAATCATTGGTTTTTCCCATGTCGGTTCAGCCAACCCAATATGAGGAGTGAGGATTTTCCATATCGGGTATTGGCAACACAATATAGGATGGAGACAATTTGCCTTTTCCTTGCTTGAAAAGCCTTGCAACCAATCTTTAACTACGGTATCAGCACATATTGCTTCAGCAACACGATATGGCCAACCAGATTTTTCCTTGACTAGTAAAGACAGTCTGATGCTCTTAAAGTCTTCCAAAAATTGCAGTTTGTCATTGACCTGGTCAGCACTATCAGACATTGAACAAAGGCCATCTGGACCTTTCTTCCAACATCTATCTGCCAATTGAAACCCCCAATTTCTTGATTGTTTGTTTATAAAGGAGCGCTGGTACTCAGAGATCAGTCAAACAGCTGAACAAAGTCAGAAATCATTAATTTTTTTCAAGCCTCTTGGTGTGTGCACTTTGTTGCGCTACCCGGGAACGAACATAGTGTTAGATGTTTGTCCACATTTAGATACAGACTTTTGGCTGTATCTGGGACCAATATCTCTATTTGCCCCTCCTCCATTAACTTCTGATGACCTTTCTCAATCTTTATTCAACCACACACCTTTTTGAATTCACCTTTTTCAATACTCACTGCTTTGCTCAGATGTCCTCAAAATCTCATCCATTCTGTCTAGTTTTCCATCTACTAGTTTTGATTGCAAGTTCCCTTGTTTTCAAGTCTTCTCTTTCCTCAAGTCTGTTATTCAATCAGTTTTTCACTTGCTCAACTTTTTTTATGTCCTTTCCTATTCATTGTAAGAGCTTTTGATTTTGGGTGTAGTCATGAGGATCAAGCGGGCTCAAAATGGGTTGTCAATAACACATGATTTGATTGAAACTGATGTGGTGCAAGGACATCACAACTTGGTAATTACGGAAAGTGGTGTAGAAGTGAGCAAACAAGGAAGGTCTGGAAGACGGTTTTGAAATATTTAGTCAAATAAAAACAATATATACAAGTTGAAAGTGCAATCACCAAACAGCAATCTGATCATTATGAGGTCAACAGAAGTCATTTGACCTCTTTTAGTTTGCTGTTTTGTGATCTGTATATGCAATTTACAACTATCTCAATGTGCTTCTTGAAATATGGGCAAACCAAAATTTGGTTTTCAGGTCAGATAATATCTGAAAACAATTGGAAGGTGCCCTACGTTTGGCAGATCCAAGTGCACTCATTCAAGAATTGCAATATTTATGCACTTGTGATAGCACTGTGCCTGTGGAGGGTGCCCTAGATGTCCTGGGCCCTTAATAATACAGATGCAAGCCTTTGTACACCACGGGGTAAGTTTTTGTTGGAATACCAGCAAAAAGTTAGTCGTGTCAAAATCTGGCTGAACACTTGCCAAAATCCCAGTGTTTTACCAGATTTCGGCTGGTACAGCTATACCAGCTGATTTCCGGTCAAAAGCTGGGATTTTGGCCAGATTTTGGCTGGTAGGCCGTCAAGATGTCAACCAGTCTTTTGGCGAGCAGAAGACGGTAAGAGGAAATGTCTTCAAGGAACGTGAAACCGGAGGTTGTGAAGTTAAGGTCCGGTTTTCACAATTGCCTCCATAGACGTGGTTGTAGCCTCCCCTTTTTTATTCTGACAGCGAGAGAGCTCCCAGAATCCATTCTTTGGTCTGAGAGCTCCTCCACATCTTCCTCAACATTGATGCCTTAACCCACCAGGGGTGGATCACGTGGCTATGGGAGGGAACAAAAAGGTTCCCTCAATCAGCTCCCCGATGATTGGCAGATAAACTTTGCTTGGAAACATCTCCTTGGAAAAGGTCTGTAAGCCGCCAGATGGCTTGTCTAACAGCGGTAAGGCGATCTAGCCATTTAGGGGATACAAAGTAGAAAGCCGGGCACGTGCCCGGGCATGTGCCCACAAGTCCAGATCCCAATTTTACAGCCAAAATTTGGGATGTGGACTTCCGGGCACATGCCCGGCTACGTGTCCACAAGTCCAGATCCCAATTTTACAGCCAAAATTTGAGATCTGGACTTGTGGGCACATGCCCGGCTTTCTACTTTGTATCTCCTAATTGGACCACCGCGCCACTGATCATCTGGCGGCGAGCATCCACCACCAGGCAAATCTTGCCGTACGGCGGTATTCCATGGCCGCCAAACAATGGTACGGATCACCCCGTGGTGTAGGATCACCCCGTAGTGTACTTGTTTCAGCCCCAGGTGTATGGGATAGTCCACACAGGCACTGTGTATATCTCTTATTTCAACACCTAGGTGTCATGCTGAATAGATCAGATTTGCCATGTTGATCTAGGAAAATGATAGGTGGTACCCAAAGGCACAATGGTACCACCACTTTCCATGACATAATGGAGATATTATTCTTGGGGCATTCCTGAGAAATTATACCCATACCAAGGATACTATTGAGAAAATGTAAATTTGTGAAAATTTTAATCCTTTTTCCACACGTAGTTTCCTCTCAGGTTTCCTGAATATCTCACTGTGTTGGATTATGATACTCAGTCATCCTGTTTCTCTCACTCCTTTGTGTTATTCTAGCCCGCCCTCCGCCGTTGGGAGGTAGTGAGTGTTTATAGTACGTTTGGTCTCTAGTTAGTTTTCTTTTGGGTTTCTACTAATTTTATATTGGGCTGGTCAAAAGTGCAAATGACCCTAGTAAGTAGTCAAAGATCATTCACATAGGAAATATTGTAGTGTAGAGGGGTTCTGCCTAGCCCACTGTGCAGAGCTCCCCCATATACGGTTGCAGGTGGTCCTACCTTCCCCTGCTCTTTTGGGCAGCTCCCCAAGAAACCAATCCCTCTCTTAACAGGGGAAATTATGGTTTACCTAGGGCACACCAGCTCAGGCAGAATACACTATACAGAACATCTGCAATGATAAAAACCATACATCTACCTGACCACATCTACAATCAGATATTGTAAGACTTGAGAATGGATGAATCTGGCAATCATCCATCTGCTGTTTTGTTGTGAAATTACTACATCCATCAGAAAAAGCGAGTTTATAGGCATAACCTATTGGAAAACGTTGACATCAAGCAACCAACTAGCGGCAAGAATGATAAGCGATCATGGGACACAAAAACTTAGGATGATTTCCTGAAGAACATTGAAGTGATTAATTTAAAAGCATATATTGATAAATTTCTATTCCACAAAATTTAAACCAGAAAAATCATTAGACAACAGACAATACAAAACAAGAAATGCATCAAATCCACCCAAAAAAAAATCTTATCTCATACACACGTGTAACAGAAAAATTATTCAGGAAAGCCCATTTTTTTTATTATGGCAAAAGGTATTAAGGTATTGAAAAAAAGATTTGTGATTGAAGATTATTTGTTATGTCTACTATCTTTCCTCGAGATGATGATTTGTTTCCTGGTGAACTCAAAGAGACCTGGCCCCATACAGCTCGACAGAAACGTTTACGAGGTAAGGTATGATTATGGAAGAGGTTACGCAAGAGAAGTGTACGGTACAATGGATTGAACAGCTGATGAAGCTGATGCTATCAATCCACGACGCTCGTAAAATGCCATGGTGTGAAGGATAGGTGCCTGGACGTGAATGAGTTCGGTATACATCGATCTGCTCTCGTTGGTCTGATTCTTGACGTTTAGAAGCCAGCCAGACTAAGCTGCAACTCAGTGTGAGTTTCGAGTTGCCTGTCGAAAGGTCCATTCGATGAAACTAAGAGAGATAAAAAAGGGTTGAACCAAAAAGGAGGTGGGCAAGGAAGAGTAGAAGAAGAAAGAGATGTCAGCCATGAAAAGGTCAGATCCGTGTCAATGAGAACAAGAATTGCTCACATGAAAATCACCGCATCGACCCAACCTGAAGACATGATCAGCCATTTGGATATCGCATTCACGTATGGATTGGGATGCATGTGGCCCATCTCGAGTACCAATCGGGCCAATGAGACAGAGAGCAAGACGGTATACTGTCATAATTTCGTTGAGTGTCAGTCTCAAACCTCTGAATGTGCGAGGGCATGATTACTCACAGCCGCTGGGTAGAGAAGCATCAACATGCTTGCCCGTCTATTTAGCTCTTGCCCACTGAGTCGTTTAATGTTGTTCGAGAATGGGATCAACGTCGTTGGATGTGAGCGCTGGATTCGTTCAATCGGAAGGGGCTCGATAATAACCGCTCTTGGAACCCGCACCGGTTTGAAGGTTTCCTTGACCTCTTTGGTGAGTGCACTTGAAGCATTGCTTTGTGTGTAACTGAACCAATTCCAGGATCTCTGCGCTTTACACAATCCTGGTCTTAAAGGCGGTTTCTGGTTTACGTCTTCTGAAGCTGGAGTTGTGGTTGCACTCCCTTCTGAGCTTGGTGAGACCACAGGTTCCTCCGGTGCGATGTCTGGTGGGCCCGTCGGACCTGACACAAACGGCTGACGCGTGAATGGGAGCTGTGTGGGGACTGTTGATGTTGGACCGGCTAGAATGGAATAATTGCCAAAGACCGAATTTGATATTGGTGCTGGCTCAGTCGAAGGATCTTCAACATTGGTAGAATTCGATGGCTGTGATCCTAGCCCGACTGAAGAGATCTCGCTTTGCGATGAAGTTGAGGTGGTTTGGAATGGCGGAGGTGCGGATAGAGTGAAAAGCGGGAATGGGTTATTAATGTCAGGTTTGATAGATACACCAACGGTTGAACTGGTGCAGGAGGGCGGAACAGATTGAGGTGGAAGGATAGAAGATGTGTTAGGCTCCAGGCATGCTGTTTGAGGATCCTTGCAGCCACTAGCGGGAGTGGCAGCCTTGCCAGAGGAATTCAGCCAAGACCCGTCAGAATAGCGAGGAAGGGGACACAGTGGCCGCACGAGAGCGTTTTCTCTTCCGGGACCAGCTTGAGGCAACGGCGCTTCGGTCATAACGATTGGTTCGACAAGAGCTGTTTCCGAGTCCTTTGACACTTTGCGTCCTGATGCGGTGCTGACACTAAGCGAACGAGCCTTATCGATCAAGACTTGTACCGATCCCCTTCTTGATTTAGGATGTGCACCGGGTAAATCCTGTTCAATGACAGAGTCTAAGCGAGTACGTGGACAGGAAACTACTGCAAAAGAATCTTGTCTACGAAAGAAGAAGAACAGCCGCAAGTAGAGAACGATCGTCACAAAAGAAACAACCACACTATATAACCACATAGGTTCTATATGTCAGTTTCCAATCTCACTTACTCGTTCAACGTTTGTAAAGACTCACCGTGGGAGAAATAGGGAAAGTTGGCCATAAAGCTCGCCGTGAACGCCATAAAAACAGAAGCCCTCGAGGTCTTCCATTGGGTTCAAGTAGATCCCAATTCCAGATATTATGCATCCAGCCAACCAGACCAACCCAAACAGGATAGGAAAAGTCCATGGTCTAGCAAGAAGCGCGGCAAAAATTGACATGGGCCGAATCAACAATGTGTAGGTCACGACGGCAATGCTATACATAAGAACACTCATCAGTAAAGCAGAACTGCTTTGCGAGGATGGAACATGGAAAGACTTACCCCACTGTCCAGAATGAGCTTGTCAACACTGTGGCCTCATAGAAAAACCCATCCGCTTGACATAATGGACTTGCTCTATCGAGTTCACCCCCCCGTAACAGATGAATTGAAGGTATCAAGACAGACAAGGCTATTTAAATTGAAGACGAAGACAGATAACCGGAATTAGCCGTCGATTGAGTATGATCAGGTAAACATGGCTCATGAAGTGAACTATAAGAAATGTAAGTGACCTGTG
The DNA here is from genome assembly GCF_000204055.1 of Melampsora larici-populina 98AG31. NCBI lineage: Eukaryota > Fungi > Basidiomycota > Pucciniomycetes > Pucciniales > Melampsoraceae > Melampsora > Melampsora laricis-populina. The sequence continues at coordinate 1,029,730 of NW_006768778.1, forward strand.
CTGATGTCGGATATTCCTAGTCCCAAAATCAATTTATGCCGAACTTTTTGTCTCCATTGGGGAATAAATATGAAGGGCAAGATCATAGTCACACCACCAAGTGCTGACTGATCATCGGAAAAGAAGCGTCAGATCATCTTCTGTAAGCAATGATAAGGTAAAGTGGCAAGAAATGAACATGAAAGCGGATAAGGATAAAGACAATACGTACTAGGGCGGTGATGACAGTGTTGATCATGTAGATATGCTTGAGTCCGAATGTGACGGCATCTGCTGTTTGATCACTGTGCATGATTTCCAACAAGGGTACAGACAGATGATCTTGAGACATAGTGTTGAAGTATTGATCCCGACTTCGAAAGTAACAGCAAGGAGGCCCTGCCAATCGTGAATGACCACCGGTCGTTGATAGTTTCAAAGGAGCGTGACACAGAAAACCCAAAAGACGAGAGATCTGACAGAGACAGCGAATAAATTAAGGATGAGTGAAGGATAGAATGGGAAGTCGATCCGATCTGGAGGGAAGACTCATAGTAATAGCTTTCTGCTTCTTTGAATCTGAAGATCGGGGATTTCAACCTCAACCGGATGGCGCCTCTTCTCTGGCACTTCTCATCCAGGCCGACAATCAATATGGCTTGATCTTCTCTTAGACCTGGAGAGACGGTTCAACCCCAGCAGGGGCCTGAAGGAGGAGATGGCTAGTTAACTCTGAGTATACCCACGGCCAAGTGGATGAATGGCTGATCAACATACTTGCCACCTCTTGCCACCCTTGTGGGTAACTGGAAACAATCTTGACCGTCTTGATGGTGTTTAAATCCAGTCCCTCTTTGACTTATTAGCCACTTCTCTTCTGACTTTGGAGAAGTGGCCCATCGAAAAAATGTCTTCGGGATGCACAAGATTGACCCAACGGATCTGCCTCCGTACGAATCATCGGTCATCAAGTCGGCTAGATGATTGGCAACACCATTTTGCTTACGTTGGATTACGGCATGAGCGGTACTGTCTGAGGACAAAAATCTAGTCCGTGCAGGCCCATGTAGTTCTGCACCTTTGAGTGAGAGCGAGCTCAAACCACGCCGAGGTACGGGCATGGCTGACCGGGTATCGCGCATTCGGTGGTAGTGGTAAGACGCTCATGGTCTGGTTCGAAGATGTTTCACATGGCCGTCGCAAAAGTCGTACGTGAATAAGTACGTTGAAGGTTTTGATTCATCAATTGGCTCTAAAGTGCCGCTTCACTTGAGTCACGTCGTCAAAATCCACAAAAATGACCTTCCTGACCCGAAATAAGCCCCAGTGACCAGGTGCCGACCCTGGACAATGTCCAGCCCCGTGGCAATCCTCAATCTCATCGAGGATCCCGTTGATCTTATCAGAGCATCCGCACTCGTGCGGTAAGTCGGGTGCGGTAAGGTTAAATTTACCGCAAACGCGGGGTCTTTTCCACACCGGTGAAAAATTAGCCCCGCGGTAGTTAATTTTCGGTCATTTTGCGTTAGCGAATCGGTAAATTTACCAATTGGCTAACGCATGCGGTATCACACATCACGACTTGTTCCCGGCAACTCGACTCCAAAAACAAAACTCAACCAGACCTCCAACACCAAAGTCAACAACCAATATCTCCTTTTCACCACTCACACACGATGAATTCCAAGCCTTACAGTTGCATGAATCAACTCGAGAACGTTCGACACCGATCGATGTCTTCAATTGAAATAAGTCAATCAACCATCTTGAACTCGACTCCAAACCATTCAGATGAAAATGAAAGATGTCTAGATTCATATAGCTATGTAGAGGTCAATATTTAAGAAAATCAACATTAAAAGACCAATCATTGGAGGACTTTTAGGATCAAGTGATACAAATTAAAAATTGAAGTTTGGATTTTTATTTCCTAGTTTTAAATTCTTTAAATCTTTTACAAGATCATTATGTGTATTCAGACTCATTAAAAGCTTTCTCGATGTAGTAAAGCCTTTGTTTTTTAATTGGAATTCATGTATTAAGATCTGAACAAACTCATGTTAAATTTGTAATTTTAAATTAAGATCTATCGATCGAGTAGATGAACAGGATGATATCGGGTCTTCATGTGTAGATGGAGTATTAGTATCTTAGTGCAAAGAAGAGAACAGTGCCTCTATCACATGAAAACTGGCCATGAAAGCAGGTGATGTGTACTCAAAAAATTAAAACTTTACCTTACTGCACAACCGGTGCGGAGTACATGCACTATCTGTAAAGTTATAAAAGTTACAGCGCTGCTAATGCAAACGAGTGCGAAATTTGGTTGAGTTAAGTAACTTTTTACTTAATGTTGTGTTTGTTACCGCACGTGACCAAATTAACAACCGCAAACGAGTGCGGATGCTCTCAGCACGTTATTTTGTTGATATTCAAAACTTTTGTAAGGATTGAGAGATGAAAACGCGAGAATGATGAATTAATCAAGTACAGTGGGTCTCATCAAAGCCCAACTACCCCGCGCCCGCAAAGCAAAACTTCAAGTTCGAGATGAATTATACACACCTCATAATTACATAGCACACATTTTAATAAGCTTAATGGGCTCGGGGGACCTATCTCATTCTAATCCTATGAGGATGGACGCGTGCGAGGCAAAAAAAAATTTTTTTAGACATTTGGGCAATATTTCAAACCGAGCACATTTAAACACATCCTTAGGCTTACTATATGGGTACCAGAGGGTAATATATGGCTTTAAACTTGGTAAAAGTGGGTTCCCAAAGCGGAATCCAACCCCAGATCAGTCAAATCGCACGGTGAAAATGACTTTTTTCACTGATTTTCGAGGTCCTCAGAGGCCAAAATTTTGAACCCCCCCTACGGGGGGGTAGTTGGGCTTTGATGAGACCCACTGTATCTGAACCACTGCCAGCATTAAAGAGGTTCCCAGATGGGAATCTGGGTCCTAGTGATCAGATTCCCATCCTGCTACTGTTACACAGTTCCATGAATATTTCCTGAGTAGCCATTGTGATATATGTAGTCAATATTTTGAAATGTGTGTCTCAATCTGAGCAAAGTTACAGCATGTATTACACATGATTTTCTTATCTAGATGGGCAGACAAATGAGCGGACCTGTATGTAGCTGATAGCTAAGGATTTACTCAGAAGTTTGCACATATGTAGTGTATGCTTTATGGCTCAGATGTGCAGTTCAAGATGATTTGATGCTCCATTCTTCTCTCAATGATATTCCCAGCCTAGGTCATGTTCCGACCAGGGAACCTATTTAATGCTGGCAGTGAACATCTTGTTCAAGTAAGTTGGACATTGACAAAAATGCAGTGAATGTTCAAATTCTTGCCGGACATCCAGCTAAATTGTCTCAATGAGTGAATTCCAAGTAAGGTATGCTATGTTTATGAGCTGAAAGAGATGAAGTACCTTCAAGTTCTAGGAATACCAACAGTTTTTAAGAGAAAGATAAGGGAAATAGAAGGATCACTGCAATGAAATTGTCAAAGAAAATGAATCCATTCAATTCATATACGTTGTATTCCTGTGGAGTTTGTTTTTGTCATGAGGTGAGAAGATAGTGTGTCTGGTCTGAAGTTGCCTTGTTGTATGATCTTGCGAAAATGTTGAGCTGAATATGAACCAAATGGCCCTTGTTTCCATGATTCAAGAGTGGATCCGACTGCGGCCTGGACCGTGACAGGAATGTGAACCCAAGATATTGGTTGCTTGGAATTAGCAAAAGCGTCAAGGAGTTGCTGAATGATTGATTGAATTTTCTCCAAAGCATAAGCAGGCATAACTTGAGTCACGTAAAAATATGATGCTGTGGTGAGTAACTCGGTGATATCACAGGCAGGTTGTTTTCCTAACGTATACTTCTTTTGATTAGCGAGTCGCATGTTGAGAGAGATGTCGTCCAAGAGTAAGAATAAGATCAAGCCGCGTGCCAACATGGCCGGTTTGATATCCAAGATAGTAAAATGAAGCCTTTGATCAGACTGGTCAGATGGAGGACCACTGAATTGATAATCTATCATAGTTTGCAGCATGTTACGAGCGTCGCCAATCCCACAGAACATAAAGGATACAACTGGAGCGTTCTTTGTCGTGCACTTCAGTGTTTGGCCGTACAGAGACTTTGGAGCATCATGTCCATAAGCAAAGTAGGCCCTAAAGTTAGTTAATAGAGGTCTGTATCGTGGTAAACGGAAGATGGCCTTTCGGAGTGATTATTTGGCAACAGAATTGTCAGGATCAGACTGGTAACGCCTGGCCTTGCTAAGACGAGTGAGCAGTTTTTGTTTTTGAGGATCGTCATCAGCCTCTTTCTCAAGTAGAGCTAGAGCCTTGATAGAAAATTGTATGCTTTTCTCATAATCTCCCAGCTGAAAGGTGGCAGCGGATAGATTGGACAGGGGAGTGGGGTCCGAAGGAACAAGTGCAGCAGCTACTTTTTAAGCTATAATGGCTGTTGAAAAGTTTGTACATATATCATCAGTATGTACCTCTTCCATAAGAAAAACAAAAAGAAGTGCACCGGAATCGCGTAGAGATGTTGTGAGTCGTACCCTTATGAAACTGCAAGGCTTTGTAGAAAGTGTTACCTCGTAGTCTAGCATCTTCTGCCCTTTCAGCGTTGGACGACATTTTCGACAAATCCTGAAGTGGTTCAGGACTACGGTGTACGTTTTAGACTCATACCAACATATAAACATGACATGGGTTACACATGTAATTTTTCCATGTCATGTTTTGTCAAAATTCATCCCTGAGCCAAAAACCGTACGACATGACTCATACCAACACACATTGACATGGATTTTTGTTTTCCAAATCCTGTGTCGTAATGTGAGTCATGGCAGATGATCTGACGGCCAACAAGTGTCATACCGACAAACAACATGACACCATATCACATCTAATAGCTTTGCCTGATTCACCACTGGAGTGTTAAATCACATTGTGCTAAACAGCATTCAGCCAAACTGTAGTTCATATTTGAAATTTGAAATCCAAAAGAAAGTTCTTAAACCAAGCTCTGGTCTAAAGTACCTTTTAAATCATCAACCCTTCCCACCTACCAACTCCAACATTCCATCTTTCACTTTTGTTTCTTTGGGTAAGTATTTCAACTCCTTCTATCTTTGCAGTACTCACAATATTCAACTTGGAACTTATTGATTTGCCATCAAAAGTACCTTTCTTTTGTGTTCAATTAATGAACTGTTCTCTTGATCAGGTTTAGATTCCATTCCTCTTCCCAGTCCCACCCCCTTTCAATCCATTTCTTATTTCCTAGGAAACAAGTCTTCAACATTTTACTAATGATTACTTTGACATTGGTTTAATGTTTTTTAGTGATTAGGCACGAAATTGATCTTATCTTCAATTGATCCTTTCCATTTGATTGAATCATAATCAATCATTTTTCCCCTCCAATTCAATCAAAACAATCGTTTCAATCCAAATCAATCAAGATTGATCATCTCCATCTGATTCAATCAAGATCGATCGTCTCCATCTGATCCAATCAAGATTGATCTTCTTCATCTGATTCACCTGAAATCAATCATATCAACAGTTCATCATGGAATCTTTCATTTGTAATCAAAATAAGCAATCTCATCTAATTCAACTCAAAACAAACCATTTCAACTTCTTGAAAGTAATTCAACTTGCTGATTTTTAGATTTGTCTATTTAAAACATGGTAATGATGTGAGATGAAACTTACTTTTTTTTCCATGATGGTCAGATAGCAGTCTACACAGAAGTCTCACAGGCCAATTTGATAGGGGATAGAATTGTATCTTGCATGTTCATTCTTCACTATGTGAATGCGGAACTACTTGATGTCACCAATGCTATTCCTCTATCAAATTGGTTTTGGATCATGATGATCTATGGTCACTGCTGAGGTTCAACTGTACTTGTCCTCCCCAAGGCTGGGTTGGCTTCACGCACCAGATTCTTGTGGGTAGGGTTTGACGCAGAACTTATGCAAGCCTAGTCATCATTATCCAAGTGTGGGATGGACACTGAAAGTGGGTTGCTGTCTGACCATAAGGAATCTTTAACTGATATTCTTTTAATTGGTTTGGTATTAGTGGTAAGAAGAAGTATAGATCTCCATCACAGAAATGTGTTCAAAAGGAAATGTGATATGATAAAAAGTAAGAAGGAGAAGGATGGGATGGAAGCATTCAAAGCAAGATTAAAATCTTTGTCATTTGACTTAATTCATGTATTTTCCGATCTTTATAAAAATCTGGCTCCTTTTTTCAAATTATGAATCAGTATTGTTTTTTTCATATACTTCAAGGTATACTTGTGGTTGAGACGCATACAAAATATGAGTTTTCAAATAAAAATGTGTAAGATATTCACGGTAAAGTACCAAAAACATTGAGATCTTTTCCTTCAAAGAGAGTGTCATCCCAGTTGTGATCCAACAAAGCATTACACATAAAACAAAATGCAACCCATATGTTAGAGTACACATATGAGCATCTATTCAATTGATTTTCCATCATGGAAGTGTTTGCTTATGGCATTATGTCTTTCCAGCTGATCCTTGCAAAAAGGTGGCTTGGTGTTGTTGTGATCCAAACGTTTACAATGTCAATAGATTGTTCTCTCAGTCATTGTGATTCCTTCTTTCACAAGGTTATCTTGTATTTCTCGTATGGTGAGTCTGTTGTTGAAACCATTTTCCAGTACTGTGTTGATGATAGCTATGTTGTTTTGTTTTGTCATTATTTGTGGAAGAGAAAGACAGAGTAATAATAATATAGATGGATTATTGAATAAAGATAGTTGACTGTAGAGCTAGGATTGAGTGTTTAATTTTTTTTAAAACTCTTGATTGCAGAGAAAAATGCATCAAAAATCGGACAGTCCGATCCAAATGCAATATTTTGGAGAAATTCACATTTGGTGTCATGTTGTGTTGGTATGACACTTCCCGGACGGTACGATGTACGAGATGACTCATGTTACAACACGGGATTTGTAAATCAAAAATCCATGTCAATGTGTGTCAGTATGAGCCGTGTCGTACGTTATTTGGCTTGGGGATGAATTTCGACCAAACATGACATGGAAAAATTACATGTTTTACCCACGTGATGTTTATATGTTGGTATGAGTCTATACGTACACCGTACAGGACAGATGCGACCTCAGCAGCAGCTTCGGGGAAACGTGAGGAACCCTTCAATGTTAGGCCTACATACATACAACTACAGCAGCTGTACAGCTGCATGGAGTTTGCAGTGGGCACCGCGTAGCTTCGCGTCCTGAACTGTCATGAATCCCTGACGACTGACGCGGGTGTGAGAACAGCGCTTACCCATGGGACCCAGACCCCATACCACAAGGTTAGTTAACAAGATCTGATCCATTCATAATTCTAATCCTACAAAAAAGCAACAAAAAAATAACCTATGCAATTACAATTGTTTTTGATGACACAAACAAATCCAATGCTTAAATATCTCTTCACAATTCTTTGAGCTGAATCCCATCAAGTTTCACTCATTCAAAGACTGGTTTATTTTTGAAAGATCATCACTTGATATTTCAAAAAAAAATTATATTAAGTGATCTTTACTTTGATCAGCCAATTACAAAACCAAGGACTGCAATCAAATCTAATCCAAAAAACTCAATCCCAATTCCATAATTAGTTTAAATTCAACTCCATCTGATCAAAAATTCAAACTAGAATCTTTCATTCAAAATCTCCAAGACTAAGAAAAAGGATAAACTTCTTCCTGGACACCTTCATCATCATGTTGATGTTTTCTAAAACTTTCAATCCCTAAAAACTTATACTGAGTTCCCATTCCACGTGGTGAAATCAATCTATCAACACTTTGATCTGTATTTTTTAATTTTTGTTTTCGAACTTCGATTCCCATTTTCAATAAAAATTCTCTTTGTGAAATCGGTCCATAACTCTTACCTTTAAAACATACATTTGATCATCAGGATCTGTACCGCTTTTTTCTTCATGATTTTTTTTCAAAGGATCAACAACGGGCTTACAGAATGGATTCATGATTTCTTTTAATTTTGAGAAATTCACATTTGCTGTGAGATCTGTTAAGCCAGGTTTATGTAAAGGATCCACAACCCGATGTTTATAAAATCCCTAAAAAAAGACTCCGAAAAAATTAATAAAAAGAAACTTGAGAAAAAAAAAGGGTTCAAAAAGAAAATGACTCAACTCTTAATGAATCACCAAAATGATGATCATCCCCATAATCCACAATTAAACCAGATCCGTTTCCAAGTTTTAAAAGTTTAGAAAGATGAAAAGCAACAGATAAAGAAAGTGGAGAGATTTCAATCTTAGAACCAACTGAAAACTTTTCATAATCTTTTTCTTGAATCAATGTTTGAGATCCAATAGTAGGTTTCGAAGCTAAAACAAATCTAATCGGTTTGATAGATTTTATCAAACCAATCGGTTCAGTCGTTTTGTTTTTATCGTCTATATCTACTAAAATCTCTCGAAAACCTTTGTCTGTTTTCTGGAAAGGTGATGTCAATTAAGGGATAAGTGGTTTCGTTCATATGGGTTCGAAAATTTAATGACTTACTTGAAAAACGTGAATAGGTAAAGCATCAAAAAACTCATGAGCAATAATCATACTCCAATGATCACTACCTAAAAGAAATTAAAAAAAAGTAAGCAGATTTAAGCAACTATAACTTGTTTTTACAACTCACTCTCTTGAATCTCTTCAATTCGATCATACCAATAAAGTTTAGTATTCCCATTAGATAAATCTTTTGAAAGCTTTTCTTCTTGGATTTTTCTCAAAAATGGACTATTTTCAACTAAATGAATTTCTTTAATTTTAGGATTACAACTTTTAATAGATTTAAAAGTCTAATAACAAAAAAACAAATGGATCAAAGTTAATTCAAATCAAAATTCACTCTATGAGTAAAGAAAAAGTGAAACCAAGTCAAAAGATTTCATACCCTTAAAATATCCGATATTAATGTTCCTCTACCAGGTCCTAATTCGATAATCCTAATCGAATCAGGAGATCCAAAATCGATCCATCTACTTAAAAACCAAACACCTATCAACTAATCTAGAACATATTCAAAAAAAATTAATCAAAAACGTTTCTTCTTGAAAAACATCAGTAGACATTCAAAGGATTCTTCTTCATGACTGACTTCACCAAAGATTTGAGAGATTTCAGGTGAAGTGATAAAATCGCCCAATTTACCAAACGGATCTGATAAATTCGTTCTATTACTCTCTGGTTTAGAATAATAACCTAAACTTGTATGATTTAAACATAAGTTCATATAAGTCGAAATCGAAATCGGACCGGTTGCCTAAGCAAATATCAAAAATACATTAGTTTTCTAAAGGAGAGTCTGATATTTTTGGTTAAAAGGCTTACTGATATTCGATGATTAATTAAATTTAGTAATGATTCATTTTGATTTTGATTTGATAGAGAAGTTAGATTTGATTGATTTCTGATAAATTGATGGAAGACATTGGTTTTGAGGATTGTTTTGTGAGCCCGATTGAGTTGATGATGATGTCTGATGATCGATTTCATTTTGTAAATATCCTTGCTGGCTTGATTATGTACCACTTTCTTTCACTCTGGACCCTGGAACACGGAATACATGCTCACTACTCGGTAGCACGGTACTCGAAATGACATGCACACCACTCAAAGAATATTATCCGACCCGCTGAAGACTATAACTGAACTCTTCATGGTGAAGTTCTTGAGCTCATCATCCTCATTCTCAACTTTCCTTCAAACTTCATCACACAACAAGATATACCAATTCAAACCACTCAACCATTCAAACAAATCATAATCATGATCCACATTAGACCATCTCATAACTTACAAGATATTCAATCTAGATATGGATCCAAAACACCTTTACCAAACAAGATCACAAATCCAACTACACAAAAAAAATTAATTTCAAAAACTACTAATTCAAATCGAATTAAGATTTATTCGGATGAAAACCCAAAGAATGAATTAGGTAAGTTTTTATATCTTTTCCATATTTTATCAATTCATTTTACTAATCTGTTCTTCAAACCAATCCAGAACCTCAAAGACTCTTTAAAGACGCAATCAAAACGCCTGTTGCCTCTCGAGCGATATCACATAATTTATTAGCAGACAAAACAAACACAGTCAAGAAAGTAAGAGTACCACATCCAACAGATCTTTCCAAACGTTCACCATCATCAAAACCCATCCAAACGTCCATCACCAAACCAATCGCAACCCAACTACAAAACTCAACACCACATCCTAAATCAAGAGTATCAAATTCAAATAAATCACCACAAGCTTCACCCAAATTACTTTATCGTACACCTGTGACTTCTAAAAGACCAAGTCGACCTCCCGTTTTGATTGATGAAACTTCACCTGAATTCGATTTTGATGATCATGAAGAAGAGAATTCATTTGATGCATCTGAATTTCAAATCGATCCTGAAAACTTACCTGAAATCGAATACGGACCTCCAACATCTTGTGAGTGCTTTTTGGTTTCCATGCCTCAGTTCTTTCGTTTTTTCTTGATAGCTTGTTTTTACTGATCATAAGTTCTTTTTGGTTTGATGGAACGGATCTAGCTTGGAAGGATGGAGAAAGTGTAGACGTTCATGATTGGTCTGATTTGACTAATGCATTGAAAGGACCTAATACATTCAATCTTGGAAGTTTCATGCCTACTGACGATATCGACTCAACTCATGAAATATTATTAGAGGATGGAGATAAATCCCTATGGTTACCTGAACCTTCTTACCCATTACCTACCTACAGTAAGTTAATCCAACCTTTTCCTTATCTTTCGGACGAGTTCAACGCTTAAGGATGAACCCGGATGGTTTTTTTTGATGTAGAATTGGATCTGGAAGATTCTTTTGAAGGATTACTTTCAGCTTCAAAACGTAAACGAGGTCAATCAACAAAATCAATCACTTCATTAAACTGTGAGTTTTCCTTTCTATTTCTCAAGGATCAATTAATCAAAACTGACTTTTTTTGTTCTTTTTTTTAGATTCAAGTCTAAGTTTATCAAAGCAAGTTCCATCAAAACTATATAGATCAACAAGACTAGTAACCCAAAAACAAAGAGCGCCAATCCCATCAAGTTTAAAACCTAAACTTATTAAAGAACCGATCAAGCAACCAGATATTTCAGTTCCTGAATGGGTCAAAGAATTTAATTCGATGTCTAAACAGTTTAAAGAAATTGAAGTTCAGGCACTCGATCCGATTGGTCATGATCAAGAAATTATGGGATTTGTTAATGAGTTTTTATTTGAGATTTGAACTTGATTATTTCTTGAGAGTTTATGTTTTTTTCTTCATTTGGGATTGAAAGGGAAGGCAAAAGAAGATATAAGAAAGGTTATGGGGTTTTTTTGGATTTGAAATAATCAAGATAGGTGAAGATTTTTTGAACGATGTCTTTTTAAATGATTTTTTTCGAAGAACATTTTGGGTTACAATTTCTGTTTTTTTTCATCTTTTTTTTTGGTTCAAATTGGTTTTGTTTGGGAAAGGATGGGATGATAGTGATTAATTTTTTTTCCTTTGCTTGAAATGTGTGAATAAGTGAAGTGATTTTCAGTTTGGATTGAGTTGATTTCTTTTATTTCTCAGAACAATCTGTTTGTTGTTTTTGTAATATGTGAAATTGTGAAAGATGATAAGTTTTCTAGTGGAAGAAAGTTTGTAGAGGACTACCCTTCAGTAAATAGGTAACTATGGAATCTTGAGTTTTCCCAACTAAATTGAATGCTCAAATGAATGCAAGACCTGGCAGTATTGGTATTGGGTAAGATCACTTTGAGGGAGGTTATGATAATTGAAAAGGCACCATACCAATACAGGCTTCCGAAATTCTAATCCCTGTCATTTGAAGATAAATAAAATTTGATTGTAGGCAACAAAAAAATCAGACACCTGTATTGTTTTGAGGAACATAAAAGTTTAAGCTTCAGAGAGAAAGGTGTAAAAAAGGTTCTATACAATTATAGGTAACAAAAGGCAGGTGTTTTAGAACAAAATTTACCAAGATTCCCTTCCAGAATATATTATGGAACCATTATTATGAACGCAAGATAGACAATCTCTGGAATCTTTGGGATTATAGAAATTGAAAATTATTAGGATTTAACTAAAAAAAACTTAGGGTACGTCTGGTTGCGATTACGAATTGTAAACTCCGTTTGACCCCAGGTACATTGCCCCGGGGCAAATGGGTTTATTGTTCAAATTGATTTTTCATCAAATGAACTCCGTTTAGGGTACATTTAGGGTGTTCAAACCTGTGCAAGAAATGTGCAAGACCGACGTGCAAGATCCGTGCAAGATCCGTGCAAGATTTTTTGCACTAATCTTGCACAGTAATTTTTTTGACAACCCGAGTTATTGTGTTCCAAACCGTGCAAAAACCGTGCGAGACCGACTCTTGCAAGTTTTGTGCAAGATCCGTGCAAGTTCTATTCATATCTTGCACAGAACTTGCACAAAACTTGCATGAATTGATTTTGAGGTTTGAACACCCTAATTGAAGAAAATCACGTTTGGTTGAAAATCCCAACCAGATGTATCTTATACAGCTACTAACGAATTTGATGGTAGATTTCCCTTAAAAGCATCATCGAGGGACCTTGTCCAAAAGGGTTAAATCTCGATTAAAACTTGTTTTTTCAAATCCGCTTTCCTTGGTACCGTGAGTGAGCTGTCACTTTCTCCTCTCTACATATCATGACGTGAACCTTCGATGGAAGCCTGATTTGACGTGCGCTGTTAGCACGATTGACGGACGGGAGTAGACGAGTACAGTATTTTGTTCGTTTTCCCTTTCCCCCCCTTTCCTTTTCCCCCCATTTCTTCTCATTCTCGTTTTCTCAAAACCTCACATCCTTCATTTGCGTCGTGGTAAGTTTCTTGTTCTCCCTTTTCAAAATGTAACACCTTTTCACTTGCTTTCCTGCCCTGTTACCATGCAGATGCCTATCATCCACAGCCCCGAAGTCAAGATGGTGGTTGTCCGGATGGTGCTTCGAGGAATGCGGTTCCGCGAAATCGTCGATTCCCTCGGAATTCAACTCTCCCTCACCTCTGTCCGGCGTTGGTACGATCTGTACCTGACCACTCGAGCAATAGTGACCAATCCGATGGATCACATGGCCCGAGGTCCTCCTCCCTCTTTAGGACCAGCTGAACATCAGTTCATTATTGAGTCATTGGAAGTCAACCCAACCCTATATCTCGACGAGCTTCAGTCCAAAATCACCGACACGTTTGGAATCCGTGTCTCTACGAATACTTTGTCAAAGGAGCTGCGAAACCGAATGGCCTGGACCAGGAAGAAGGCCCGTACAGTTCATCCCAACCAATCAATGGCGGCACAAGGAGCGTACATACAATCAATTCAAGACATCGACCCTAGATGCTTAGTTTTCACCGGTACGCTTTTTCTTTTCCTTCATTTGATTTTATTTTTATTTTTAATTTTATGAATGTATATCTAATCATTCATTTCCTCAGATGAAAGTGCGATCACACAGCGTCGATTGCATCGAGAATACGCGCGTGCACCCATGGGCCAAAGGACGACTCGCCTTCAGAGGCCCACCACCGCTACTCGCTGGTCTGTATTACCCGCCATCTCCTTAGATGGAGTGATCGCATGCAAGATCCAGGCGGGTGGTCACTCGCGGATTGACTTTGAGGAATACCTTGAACACGATCTTGTGAGTCATCTCTTTCTTTTGGGAAAAAAAATTAATCGACACTGACTTTGATGCCATAACATGGTAGTTACCCGCTATGAATCCCTGGCCAGCCCGGAACAGTGTGTTGGTGATGGATAACGCACCTATCCATCACAACGGTCGGGTTGCCGAGCTTTGTGAGGCTCGCGGGGTTCAACTGGTTTATCTTCCACCGTACAGCCCGGATCTCAACCCAATAGAGAAAGCTTTCTCTATCTTGAAAGCCCGATTAAGAAGATCTCAACTTCTCCAACATGCTTTGAATAAAAACGAAGAGATGGCGGTTATTTTCCAAGCTTGTATGAATGTTATCACTGACTCTCTCGCGGAGAAGCTTTTCCAAGGTTGTGGTTATATGTAACTCAATTTCTTAAGCCATCTCATGCTGAGTAACTATTTTGAGATTGTGGTCAGGTTTTAAATGTGACGGTTGTAATTTTTTTTGGTGTTTGATGGAATCATATGGATCAGAAGGTCTACGTTTATTTGTGAAGGGGAAAGAAGATGGGGTCCTATTTTGTTTTATTTGTTTTGTTCTTTTTAACTGAATAGCAATGTGACACTTCTTAGTAGCCTTGCTTTCGATTTCAACATTTTGTGAGTCTATTTGTTCAAGATCCTCCTCAAAACGGAGGATTTGTAAGTGTTGAGTGGGGAAAAAAATTGTTTACTTGATCAAAACTTTGATCAAGTCCAGTTTTGAAATGAACTCAATTGAGATTTGATTGATCATTATCGGCAAGGAGAATAATGAGGGTTTTGATTGATATGAAGAAACTTTTATTAATGGATCAATGTTAAAAAATGATAATGATCAATGATCATTATCTAGGAAGAAGATAATAGGGGTACACAAACATTAAAAACCCGTATCAAAACCCAAATGAAAAACCCGGAAGATCTTGAGGCGACTCTTGCTGTTTGGAGTGAACCGACGTGGTGGTATCTTTACTGCTGAGTCGACGAAGCTTAGTAGAAGTTTTGGTAGATGATGAAATGTCTTTGATCTTCAGGTTCCCAAATGACGGCTCGCGTTTGAGGAAAACATTCGAGCCAGTGGTGTTAGGACTTTGCAAAGTTGAAGTGTCCTCCTCAAGACTCAGGTCCAACGACAGGTTGCGGCGTGAGAGTGAACGAGAGGGAGTCTCTTCCCAAGCTTCGTTTGGCAAGGAGCTGTCAGACGCAGTTGGGGAGCGTTCTGGTTCGATATCAGTTAGAGATGTTGAGTTGTGCTTGTCATTCTTGCCTAAAGAATCCCTCAAGGCCAACGGGCGGGCAGACGGTTGATCTCCAATTACTGGCTCGAGTTCTTCGTACCAAGGACATATACGTAACATTCTCACTGTTTGAATACAGTCAGTGAGTTGAAAACAATCATGAAATCTCAGTTCCTGTACATACCTTGAAGGCTGCCAGTATTATCTTCTTTCTTACCACCCCCTCGCCTCTTAGCCAATTTAAATGCCATGATATCCTCCTGTGGGACCGTAAATACCACTGATTCACCCTCACGATTGCCCTCCCCAGTCGCATTTCTCAAACCGTCAGCCGTTCTGAACCAAGTCTCTAACAATTTGACCTAAATATCAAAACAGAAAATCAGGGAAGAGAACAATTTTCATACATAGACCAAAATGTTACTGACTTTCTTTTCACACTCGCGACCAGATCTATTTCCATGATTCTTACTTGCAATGAACGCTGCCACCTTCTCACGAATCACTACCTGCTTCTGCGTGCGCCAAGAATTGAAATTCTCGTAGATGCTGCACCATTCAGCCACAATATCCATATCGGACTTGTTGTCATCACTTTGAGGTGTAAACCAACATTTCGAGGTGCTGATGTCCGCCTCTTCGTTTTCTTCATTTCGAGAGGTTTTGATTCCAGATTCATCTTGAGTTTGAACATCTTGAGTTTTAATTTGAGTTTCCATTTGATTTTTGATTTGAGAATCAACCTGAGTTTCACGATCAGAAGCGTCTTGTTTTGGACGAAGAGACTTTGATTGCTGGGGAGCTGATTGCTTGCGAGGGCGTCCTCGTGGCTTTTTAGGAGCGGGAGGAGCACTCATGAGGTGTGTAGGTTGGTTGGTTGGTTGTGAAACGACGAGAGAAGACGTGACTGGATTGATCTGGGCAAGCCGCACCCAGTCCGCTGGGGAAAGACTTGGAACCGGAAGATATGTCGAGGCTAAAGTTGTGGGAGTTCCGACCGTGTTTGCTTCGATAGCAATCAACGGTGCTTGAACCAAGTTGGCCGGAGTTGATGCAGGTGTGGTTTGAGGGGAGATCTGCATATGTTGGTGTTGAGAAGTATTTGAATCCATGCATAAATTAAATTCAGTCAGATGGGTGTTCATTTTCACCCAAATCAAAAAACCCGTCCAAAAAAGATTGAAAATCAAATGGGTCGGGACGGGTTTTTCATTTGGGTTTTGATACGGGTTTTTAATGTTTGTGTACCCCTAATGATCACATTTTTTCACTTGGAGCTCAGATCGAACTTCATGTGAAAGTCTTTTGATTTGAATGATATTGAAAATTGAATGATCATTATCGGCAAGGAGAATAATGATCACTTTTGGGTTCACTTTTGGCTCAATGGAAGTTTGAACTTCAATCATCTAACAGCACACAAACAATCAATTTTTTCATCAAGGGATAACTTTTTGAGGATAACATTTTTTTTCTGAGAAACAATCTTTGGGAGATAACCAAATAAGAAGAATTTTTGTGGACAACAATTTTTTGGAGTAAGTTTTTTTTTTCGCAACCACAAACAAGATAACAAGATATCACTTTTTTGGGAATTTTTTGTTGAATTATTTGGGGGAGATAACAGAGACAGGATATCAAGATAACCACTTAACAATTTGAAAAAAAATTTGAGTGGGTTTTTTTTTGTCGAGATAGCAAAAACCCTTCACAAAAGAAACAATAACAAAATAAACTCATCGAGATTTCTTCATAAGAGTCTTGAGAAGATGTATGAGTCATATATTCCAGATCAGAAGCTAACACGATTGAAACAACTCAAGGTAAAGCCGATTACCAGTCAATCAAACAACTGGAACAAAAGAAAGAAACAAATGTCAGTAATCATTACAAGAATCATTCTGATGGAATGAGAACACCACTTACTTTTACTTGGCTTTTTTCCCTTTTGCTGTCGCATGTAACGACTTTGGGCAGCAGCGAGTAGACGGCCAGCCACTTCACGTTTGACACCTTTAAACACCAAGGTCCCTTCAGTCATTTGAAGGGAAGGAATAAGATCAGACCAAGCCTGAACCCCGGCTTTGGCCAAGGCCATGCGGGTACCTATATCTTCAGGTACAACACCATTCAGGTAAAGGAAATTCTCAAGGGCTGCTTTGTGAGAAGCCATTACCTCTTCACTACCTATACCGTCAGACACTTCTGAAGAGTCGTCGGAATCATCTAACACAATCGTATTCCCAACACATTGACCAGTAACTAAAGCAAAAGGTATTAGATAAGGAATGGTTAGCTAGAGTCAAACATGGATCACCGACAAAGGGGAACAAACCATATTGAGTTTTGGGCAGGTTTGGCTTGCCTGGCAAGATAGGCAAGAAAAAGTCGCGCTTTTCAGGGTCAGGGGTTAGCTCGGTTTCCCACTTGGGGCGATTAAATTTGATATGATCTACTTTGGAAGTTCATAAAAGGCAGTGATCGAAAAGGTTAGTTAGATTGAGCCCGGGTTAGATATGAAAAAACAACTTACTGTTCTCCTTGTTCGAGAGTCTGGCCGCTTCGCGTTCAGGTTCTGAATCAGGCACGATTTTGTCATCCGAGGAGATGACCAAGCATTTGCTCGAGCCAGCGGCGGGAGTTGGACTGGTTCTTTCATTGGTATCCTTGCCGAAGAAAGATCGAGTGGATCTCGCCGCCCTACGACCACCTAGGCGTAATTGGACTCGGTCTCGGACCGACATGGAACGATGAAAAACTCGAGTTTTGGCCATCTCGGCGCGATACTCTTTAGTATCGGGCGCAATATGAAATGAGGCCAATTTGGCCTCCTAATGCGAACCATAAAGCATCAGTAACTATCAGGCAGTCAGTGTTAAAGTGGAAAGTAATAAAATGAGTGGCTTACAATTGCTTTGGCCCACTCGTATGCGCATCGAAGAGTAAATCGGTATTGGAAACTGGGATCCCAGGGCGCTACCAGAACTACCCCATCGCCTCCGTGCGATTGTTCGGCGTGCTGATGGTACAGCTTGGCCGTGGTCTCATGCAACTGGACAACGGCTTCGGATGCCTGTGACGACGGATTGTGAGAATCAAGATTCACAGCAAAGAAAAAGAAAACGAAAAAAGGACTTACAGCTAAACGAGCGTTGAGAATCTCCAAATCTTGAGAGCCCGGTGCCAATCCAGGTCCAGCAGCAGTAGCAATAGCTCTTTTTGCTGCGGTAACCTGTCACACATCAATGCAACAAAATTAAAGACATGCAATAAATAAGATAAAAGATAAAAGACAACAAAATAAAGAAAAAGAAGAGAAAAACACATACTTTGGCGTTCTTTTGAGCTTTTAAAAACTCGTCCTCGTGAAGCATCATGATGGAACCCTTTTTCTTTTTTGATTTTTCAAGCAATTCAACATACTCAAACCATCCTTTGTGTCCATCAAGAACAACCTTGGTGCGACCGACTACACCTTTCCAGATAATCGAAGGAGAAAGATCGCTCGTCAAGAGCAGGTGCTCCATAAGGGGGGCATGCACGTCACAGATCCTAGCACATAACTTCTTCATGTCATTCAAAGACTTGCCATATAGGCAAGTCTTGAACTCAATGGGCTCTCCGTTGTTGAAAGTCTTGGAATCAACAAGAGCAGCCTTGGCGATTCCAGAGGCCCGACGTCCATTGGGGACCTTCGCAGGGACGTCCACAGCTGGAGTCGCATTTGGAGCATGTAGCTTGAAGATAACAGCAATGGTTACCTCATGCTTTCAATCAAATCCGATGCGGGCATCGGAGCCCTCACGGAACAAGGGGCCTTTGACAAAGGTAGCAGGGGCGTCCGGTCCTTCATAGATCTGAGATGGTTGCTCGAACACTGAAGAACAAAATAGAATAGTCATTTTCTGATACATGCATAATTTCAGAGAGGTAAATAATTGACTTACACGCGTTGACATGTCCTGATAAGGGCTGGCTCGAGGGCTGACAGGCGTTAGATGAGGGGGTTGGGGCAGACATTTCTGGGTCAAACATAAAAAAACAGAAGGTCAGTGGAGTTTGAGCTTGACAACAATTAGATCAAATGAGAATACGAAAAGAACTGACTATTTTTTGGCTGGAAAGGATTTTAGACTGATCAGGAAGAAAAACATAGGGGAATAAACATGTCAGACACGAGTTCAGACTAATCAAGAGGAGAGAAAGTGAGAGGCTGACTAGACTAAATGTAAAGATTTGGTGAGGAGTTGGGAGTTTGGAAGCAGATTGAATATATCTTAGAATGACCGTTGTGCAAAGTGGCTTGATTCGAAAACGAGACTGAGAGCAAGGGGTCCTTTTATAGTTTTACAAACTGGTGTAGAGATCTCTAGCAATCCCCATATAAAGGCTTAAAACCTGTCGTGGTTGATTTGATGAATTGGTTCCGACCGAGTTGAGAGCAAGTGTTTGAAATGAAAACGGTTGAAAATCGAAGTGGCAGAATCGAGGGTTAGAAGTTTCGAAGGTTAGATGGAAGCCGACTGAACAACTTGAAAGAAAAAGCAACGATTTGAGTTTGATTGAGTTTGGAAAGGAAATGTAATGAGCTTCATTGATTTTGAATAACGCAATGATTTGGTGGCTTGGATGGAATCGATGGTAGAATTTTCTTGCTTGGCTATGATGGAATCGATGGTATATTCGATTTGTTTGGTTATGGTGGAATTGAGGGTATAAAATTGTGCTCTCGAAATTGACGTGTAGGTTGATGTGATTGGAATCGTTGGTTGGAATTGGTGGTATTGCTTTCAAAGTCAACCATAAATTGACAAAGATTGAGCAGTTAGCTAGACCTCGAGGTCTGATAGGTATGAATAAACTGAACTCATACCTTTTGCGATGATATCAAAACGTTCCTTGTGTGATACGAGATAAATAAGGTATTTAGCCGTATTTACCCAAACAAACCTTCAAATCATGCTGAGACCGACCGGAGGTGACGCTTGATATTGTTTTTGTGTGAACGTCGGATGTAGCACCGGTTGCTGACTGGAGGTGGAGGCAGGTGGAGGTTGAACTGGAGTTGAAAGAGGGAGGTGATTGAATCAAGGTAGGAGAATCGTGTGGAAGGAAATTGGGTTGACATTCAGTCCGACCCTGAAGTGGTCAGGTAAGGATCGGGGCCTGTCATCCCATGGCGTGCCGGAACCGGTTTCTTTTTAGAAACCGTCAGTCATGAGCCAAGACAGAGATCGTAAGACAAGGTTAGACATAATGAATTACAAGGTGTCAAGTCGAGATACTTATAATTTTGAGTTTTGGACATGAGGGTAAAATCCGTGTGCAACACAATGAGGGGAAAAACTGCCATGAATTTCGTTAGTAGCTGTAGTAAACTCAGGTAAACTCTCTTTGAAGTTTTCTCACCTCAGCTCACCTCACTTCACAATCTACCACTCCACATCCACCCATATGGATGTCCTCTGGTGATCTCCAATACAATTAATGATCATATGATATGACCTTTGTCCCCATCGGACCATTTTTTTCCCGAACACGCTCACAATAACAGAAACGTCACCAAATTCAACTCCACCACTTCCTATTTATCTCATCTTTCAAGAGTGATTTGTTTTGGAATTTTTTGAAGTTCAACAATTGATTGATATTGACTGATTGAATGGAATTGGATGATTGATTGGTTTTGAAAAATTGATTCAAATTGACCGATTGGTTGAAATCACACAATTGACTGGAAATTGGATCGATAACTTGTTCCTTCAATCAAAATTGGTTTTCGAGATTTCATTTGTACAATCACAAAAGAGAATAACTTTTTACACAGAAAAATCAATTCAATTCTAGATTCATACTTGGGAAACAAAAGATAGATTTGAGAAGATGATTGGTCAGATAAAAGCAGAAGGAAAGGCAGCCAGGCGCGAGGAGTAGAGGTGAAAATTGGCTTGTGAGTCTTGAGTATGATGGTGTAGTGTTAAAGATGTTGATTGAGTCAAAGAACAAACATCTTAGGGTACGTTTGGTAGCGATTATTTTTGGCGATTATTTTGCAAAATAATCGCTGTTGAAAAAATACGTTTGGGACCATTTATGGTACCCCAAAACAAACTCCTTCCCCGTCCCAAAAGGAGTTTAAAAGGGTCCTTTTGATAAACGACAAAAGGGAGTTTAATCATGCGATAAACTCCTTTTTGGACTTAACAAAACTTCATCTCGAAAGTCTTTGACCAGCTTCGACCTTCCTCAGTGTCATAGCAAGCAAACCATATGCTGTTTCTTCAACTCGATCAACACCTTCAACACTACACCATCACACTCAACACTTACCAGGTAATCTTCACTTCTACTTTTAGCTCCTAGCTGCCTCAAATCTATCTTCTGTTTCTCAAATATGAATATAGAACTGAATCTAATTCTGATTGCTTTGGTGTCAGAAGTTACTATCTTTTGTGTTGCACAATGAAAACTTGGAAACCATTTCTGTTTGTAGATTTGAGTTATCAATCGTTCAATTTCTGGTTGATTGTGCAATTTCAATCAATCAGTCATTTCAATCGATCGGTCAATTCCAATCAAATGTTCAAAAGCAATTGTTCACTCAACCTTGATCAATTGTAGAACATCAAAAGATACAAAAACAGATAGCTCTTAAAAGATGAAATACATAGAAAGTGGAGGAGAGTGTTGAATTTTGATTGATGATTCAATTCCAGTCAGTTGTTCAAATTCACCCGTTTCATTCCAATCGATTGTTCAACATCGACTTCGATTGAAAATTTTGTCGGATGGGGACAAAGATTGTGTCATGTGTTCATTACTTGGAACAGACATTGGCAAAGGATGTCCATATGGGTGGATGTGAGGTGGTGTAATGTGAAGTGAGGTGATGTGAGAGGAGGTGAGGAACTTTTAAAGAAAGTTGACAAGATATGTCTGATTGGGATAAATTTCAACCAAACGTGATTTTGTCAAATGTACCCATAACGGAGTTTGTTTGAGAAAAACTCCATTTGACCAATAAACTCAATTGCCCTGGGGCAATGTACCTGGGGTCAAATGGAGTTTACAATCTGTAATCGCAACCAAACGTACCCTTATGCAGTGAATACATATTGGATCGATTGAGAAGGGTTGAAGTCTTTCAAAATGAAATTTTCTCAAGTACAAAAGGGAGTTTATTTCACGGATAAACTCCCTTTTGGCGTTTATCCAAAGTCCCGTTTTAAACTCCTTTTGGGACGGGGAAGGAGTTTATTTCTGGGTACCATAAGTGGTCCCAAACGTGTTTTTTTAACAGCAATTATTTTGCAAAATAATCGCTATTATTCAAAATAATCGCCAAAAATAATTGCTACCAAATGTACCCTTATTTACAAATTTATGAAGTGTTTCTTATAATGATCAATTTGATATTTAGCTTCACATTTAGTGAATGATTGTAATTATTAATTATGGAAATGTATCCAATGAACCAGAGGTCCATGGATCAGTGGAGAATTTAATCTAAGAGGATTAGATATAATCGAATTAGATACCATTTTTTCACCTATGTTTTATGATTCAAGAAATCCAATATCATTCATAATTATTGCTTGAAAAAAATATGAAAAATTTATGAATAATATTGGATATAATCTGTTGAATATCTCATATAATAAACATAGTAATTTATATCATTTGATACAATTTACTAGTTAAATTATCATTAATGGAATATTTTCTATAAAGTTTTTCAATTTGATTCTATTACTGATTTTTTCTATAATTTACTTGAGTTAGTCATGAATCCAATCTACAAGGATTAGATATAATCCCACTTGGGGTGATTTTTGTCCAGACTGTTGTAGAGTGCCGAGAGGTGATAAACCATAGAGTGCTAAGAGGTGATAAACCATCACTGCTGGTTTGCAAGGTCTAGGAGGAGCTGCTGCATCCAAGTGTGCTGAGGCCTGTAATATGACTGTGATCACATCACTTGCTGTGTGGGGGTATGGCCTGTCGTGGAAAAGGTGCCAATCCTGCAGACTGTATAAATCTTTTGCAATATTTTTTTACAAAACCTTCCCATCAGTTTCATTGTCTTTTGTGTGGCCCACCAACAAGCAGAAGCTGTAGATACCTTGACTTGTGGCTGAGAGGCAGAAGGGAGTCACATTGTTGGTCTTGCAAAACATGAGCAATTGTTCAACTGTGTGGTTATGACTGAGCAGAGTGTTTGTCTTCGAAAAGGTGCATCTGCAATGGGGACCACTGGGTCTTGCTGGTCCTGGACAGGAAATATGCCAAATGCTGGATGTTGGTGAATTGGGTCATGGTTGGAATGAGAGTATCAGATGATGTGGCACAAGCATCCTGGTGTGTACTCAGTATACACTGCACAGATGTAGTATTTTTTGGCTATGCAAAATGATTAAAATTAATGTCAAAAATGATTAAAAATGCTATGTTAATGCATAAAAATGCACCATTAATGCACCATTAATGAAAAAAATGCAGCATCAATGCAGAAAAATGCAGTGTTAATGCACATGCAGAATGAATGCAGAATTCCACCTTTTTCAATTTTGTTTGTCCTTCAGGTCAATCATTTTTCACTTGGGAAAAATACTCCATTTGCCCAGTGACAGTCAGAGGGAATGCATTCTGTTGGCAAACTGAGAGTCTCTCATGCTATTGCGGGAAGCAGGGGACAGATTTTGCTTTTCGTTATCACACAGCTCCTGTTGTCTGTTATGTTTCTGTGTCTCAGATATATACACAATGGTCCCATTGGATTAAGGAATGACATTTCAACACAACAAAAGAGTGACAAGTAGAAAACAAAATTGTCACTGCCTATGCCAGCATTTGAAAAATCAGACATGAGGACATGGATTGTTAGGGCCTATGGGAGCAGACATTTCCCTTGGCCTGGCAATGGGGGGTAACTGAGGGTCAAATCAAGTGGGTGGTACCAAGAGAAGGCAAAAGACGTTAGGGTTACTTATGGTGTGAGGAGTCAGTAACTGTTGTGCTGACTCTTCACTAAAAAGGTGATGAAGTCTTCACTTGGTACACCCAAGTGAAGACTACAGTTAGTTGACCTCTAAGAAGAGGATTTGACGCCAGTGGGATGCCTGAGCTGTCCTTCTAAGGATCTGCCTCTGAGCCCTGGTTGATCTTACAGCTCTGGAGCCTGCAGTACTTCAAACTCTGAGATTCAGAGGTACCACAGGGTACTTTAGACTCTTTAACAAGGTGCCCTTTGCAAACTTTAAGCTTGTTCTGTTAGCTATTGATCCCACCAGCTCAGAACACCACTTGAGGTTTTACAATAACCTGAGGAAAGAAATAAAGAAAGGAACTACAATAATCAAAGTAAAACACTATCACTTTACTCAATATTCTTGGTGAAGAATCAAGTAAGTTGTGATGATGAGTTGTGTAATTATAAGAACTGGGTCCCTCTTCCAAATTAGTGGAAAGAGGAAGGATTTATATATCCCAAGACCTAGGTGTCAACTTGTGGTTGGTGCTTGGTTTGATTGTCCTTGGGTTAGGGCTTAACTTTATTACTAGATTATATTTAAGTCTAATTGCTTAGAGCATCTCCTATTGTTTGAGTAAATTTACAGTGAATTTTCTGTACATACTCACTCGGTACAGTATCATTAAATACAGAATAGTGGATTTCCACCATTGTTGCTTTATCTCAAACAAAGTACAGTATGTACAGTACAGAAACCCCTTGCTCCCACTATTGTGCATTTGGTAAAAAAACTGCAAATCTCACACTCGGGGTCTCAAAAACTTATGGTTGGAAATTGTTCAAACATCCATTTGAAAGGAATCAGTTTGCAAAGAACACAACTGATCTGATAACAATTGAGTTCAAAGCAATCACTTTGAAAACGAGATGATTGGGTTGAGAAAGATTGATTTGAGAACGATTGATTTTAAAACAATCGGTTCAAAAACAATCAATGTGAAAGCAATTGATTTGAAAATGAGAAAGTTGAAAATGATCAAATAAGAAAACAAACATTTTATGAATATGACCATTTGAAGACAAATGATCTGGAAAAAAGACAAATTCACAAGATGTGATAGGTACCAATGGCAACACCTCAAAAATGGTGTTTGTGATGTACATACAGGTGTAGTGGGATAGAGTGGGACTGTGATTTTGAGGATGTTGTATGATCAGCTTGGTAGAAGTCGAGCATATTTGCAGATACCAACCTCTGCAGAATCGGTAGAGGCCCAGTACATTTACTGGACCTCTACAGAATTTCTGCTGATTCTGTAGGTACCAATGCGTGTTTTTGACACGATTGGGGATTTTGAGCCTTGGTACGGTAAAATTTACCGTACCAAAGGCGTTTACCAAGACGATAGGAGATGCTCTTAAGTGACTCTTGATACTGAGCCATGAGGTGTAATCATTATGGTTTTAGACAAGCTACATATATCTACATATGTATTACATATATCTACATATGTATTACATATATTCACATGTGTGTCTTTTAGTCCATGGTCCTGTACACAGGGCTCAGGGCTGATATATGGTGTCTCCCTAATAGCCTCAACGAGGTCTGGTGGAAGGAGGAACCTGATGTGTTTCTCTTCCTTGTGATTAGTTGGTAGACCTCTGGACAGGACATTTGCATCATTATCATTGGATATTATTCTCATTGGAGTTATATCCAGCTCCATATCAGCCAATAGGTGCTAAATCAACTTTCACTCCTTGTTAACAAATCTGTCTCTTGACTTTCTCTTCCATAGAGTTTATTTTCAGGTGGTGTTGTCAGTACAGACAATCAGATTTTTACCAGCCCTGCCTTCCAGTTGCTGGAGCATCAGGAGACTCAGGCATATGGCTACAGTTTCCAACCAAGCAATACATCCTTTGATTCCATTCAATGACTCCCAATATTTTTCAGTCAGAACTGGCACCACTGTTGACCAATCAGGGCTACAATCCCATACAATGTGGAGGCATTTCCCACCCAGCATATCCCTTTGGGTTCTGATGATGCCACAATAAGGCTCTTGCCCAACATGCCAAAGATTTTTAGGGCTTGTCCATTCAAAACTAATTTTCAGATGGGGATGCCTTGGCCAAGCCTTTTTTGTCAATTGAATGTAGTTATAGTGCAATACCGGGCCCTAGGGCATAAAAACATACTTTGAGAGAGACTCAAAACCTACCCAGGAATTGGGCCATGCTTGAGCTCTACTGTGGCCAAGGTGCCCGGAAGGAATGTTCCAGTTTTTTCTGAGTTCATATCTTCACAATCCAGTTCCAGATCATGAGTGATCAGATAAATCACATGGAAATAATCTCAAGAACTGTTTGATCTGCCCAACTTTTGTCTCCTAGGCAGAGTCCCAGACAACTTTGCTTTTCCATAGTTCAGAATCCCAAGTCCAGCCGCTCATCCATTGATTCTGTGTCTCTCCTGGCATTATCTAGAATTTGAGTAAATTTCTACAAGAAATCATGGGTTTGGAAACACTTCAAGAGCATCACAGTTGATGATCACATCAGACATGTATGTCAGGTGAAGTTACCAACTGGAAATGCTTATGGTGCTTACATCATCCCCAACAAGTCATCAACCACCAATAGATTAATCCAACATCTGATCTGTATGTACCAAATTTTTGAGACAATTGATCCTGACAAGCACAACTCTGCAGAGCACTGCACAATGGCATAGGTGCATATTTTGTGATTCCATGTTCCAGTGTTGAAAACTACTTGTTGAGGACAATGGGTCCATGTTGTTATATGCATTTTTCATCCAATTTGTCTTGAGAGTTGAAAGACTTGGGTGAGCCCAATTGGCAAATAAAAGATTGTGTTTTGTCACGAATTTCCCTCTAAGAGCTGCATCCAAATGAACCACACAGGTTCAATCCACTTTAGATCCATCTAACATAAAAAGCTCCTTGATAAACTTGGCATATAAGCAGAAATCCTTGTAACATCCAGGGAAGGTCTCTTGATAAGTCTTTTGAAGGATATCAAAATAATAAAACCATTCCTGTACATTGTTAAGTTCTTTGGATTGCAACTTATTCTGTAACTCCAACTTCTTATCTTGACCTTCTGTAATAAGAGATGGAGCCATGCCCTTCTTTGAAGCCAGAAATTTACCTTTGATTGTTTGCAAATTAATGTATTCACCTTGAAGAAGTTCTTTTGACAGTTTGTCCAGGAAATCAGGGGGTTTAATGCTATCATTAAAAGCATTGGCAGCGTTTTTAAGACTAGATGTGTATCCTTTAGTAGCTGCTGAGAACCAGATTGCACTTGGAGAATAATGCTCTCTTGACATGAGACCCATGACCCATGTGTCTTTGAGGGAAAAAAATCTCATTTTTTTGGTGTTTTGCCAATTTCTCATCAGATTTGACATCAACTTTGCAATTTTTTTCTTTCTCTTTTCTCTTCCTAGGAGGAGATTTTTTGTTGGAATCCAAAAGGTAACTTGATTATTTTTTTCTGAGGTCCAACATATAATGAATTAGTAGTACTAGTACTAACCACAAGAAATACCTTTTGATCTGGTGCAGAGTCACACTCCTGCAAAACTGCTAAGCCAATCCCTGGCCTGACTCATAGTCCTAAACAGCCTCAAGCACAGTGCCCGTGGAGAGGGCCCCCGACTTTGGGGGCTCCAGCAAGTACAAAGGCTTGGGCCTCCGACGTCAGGGGTGCCCTTCACGGACACTGTGAAGTCAAATGTTTCCGCATGTTTCTATTAATCACACCCCAGACAGAAATGGGCAAAAATTGTAAGGGCTGTTCATATCCCTTGAAGTGTAATTCTACAAGAGCTCAAAAGGCACTTTATTAGATCACTACCTGTTATAGGATCATTTTAGTGCACTGTGCATTTCTTGTCTTTGAGAGGTGACAGACATGTGCACAAACCAAGGGTTATTCACAAAAAGGTTAAAGTATATTCTTCTTCAAAAAGTAATTTCAATCAAACCCAAGTCCCTCTGCTCATGAACCATGAATAAACACCTCCTTTCCTTGTTTTTTGTTAAAATCAAAATCGAATCATGTTTTGATTTCAATTGTAAACAAATTCATAAACCCTTCGTACCACATCTCAAAAAATTGAAAAAGCTCATAAAGAAGGAAAAATTCAAAGCTTTCCTTGCACGCCGGACATAGTAATTATAGAAACCAAAAAGAAAGAAAGAAAGAAGCCATCAACAACAAAATCAAAAAGCTTTTGTTGTGATTACATTTTAAATCAAGATGAAAATGAAAGAACCTACAACAAAAAAAAGTGAAAATAAAAGAATGCTTCGCACACATAAACAATCAAAACATTAAGAGGAAGAAGACACCAATTAACAAAATCAACGGATAGTAAAAGATCAAGAATATTTTTTTGGGATTTGTTAGGCCGTCTCAAATGACAAAGAACAGTGAATGATAAAGAATAAAGAAGGAAAGAGATTCGATATGTAGTCAAGATATACACATTTACTGAACTTCATCACCAATTCATGTGTTCTACTCCACTTCAACCATTCTTCTCATAACTTCGGGACGTCTCACTTCATTGACGTATGATTGATCTCAATTCATTTTCAAGTTCTTCATCACCCTTAGCATCAATCGTATATTGAACCTGACTGATTTTAAACCCATTGAATTGGCTTGCAGCACAAACTGTATAAGCCCCCATTCGTTCCCATTTAAGCCAGTCGCCAACCTTCAAGACCTCGGTGGGCAAAAGAGTTCGAGGGCAGACCAAGTCGATGCTGTCACATGATGGCCCAAAGATCCTACACGCATGTAACTCTAAACTACTGAAGCTACATACTCCTTGACTCTCAGTCTCTGGTGAGATGATGACAGATGAGAGAGGTGATAGAGATGTAACGGAGGACTCCATATTGTCCTCCGAAAGGGCTGGAGTGTGAGGATGATCAATGATTGTCTCTATCAATGGTCTAGCGCCGTCCGAGTAAAATTTGCCATCGAGTGTTAAGATCTTGGGGTGAACGACCTGATGATCAAACATGATACAATTGAATGCGCCATAGACACCGTCATTGATGTAGTCTGAAGAATCGCAGAAGGACAACAGAAGAATAGCAAATGAGAACAAGATGTCAGTGATCTTTTTGAAGCTTTGGAGGAAATCATAGAATGAGTCCGAGATCTCAAATACGCACATAGTGTAACCGGTTCCTCCTCCGAGTCCACCGGGGCAATCATGGGTGCATCCAATTGTACTTTGGTGTTAGAGACTTGCCGTCGAGCGATGACATTGGTAGCAAGCTCAAAAGCCTCCGTCACAAAGTAACGCCCGGGTTCGGCGATAACATTGACCCCGCATCCAACTGGGAAATATTCATCTAAGCCAGCTAAAAGACCTTCGGCAAGAAACTCGAGGTTATCGTCTCCGAATCCGCCACCAACGTCCAAGAGATTAAACTGATATCCATGCTGACTGGCCAATTCAAAAACCCACTTCGCATGTTTCAAAGCATCTTTGTAAAGCTCTGGGTTAGTACACCCACTACCGACATGGAAAGCAACCCCAATGACATTCACACCCAATTGACGTGCAGTTCCGAGAAGCAAATGAACGTTTTCTAATGGTGCCCCAAACTTTTCACCAAATCGACACAGACTTCCACGATCGTCGATGAGGATACGAATGACCATCTTGGCACTTGGATGATGTTTAGCCACCTTGTGAAGTTCGTCCATGTTGTCAAATGTCATCATTTCGACGCCACTAGCATGTGCATGTCGAATGAAAGAGCCAGCTTTACAAGGGTTGGCATAGATGATGTTGGAGGGTGAAACTCCAAAGGCGAGAACTTGAGCAATCTCCGCATGAGATGCACAATCGAAACCAAGCCCGAGTTTGGCAAACAGATTGATCACATGCGGGTCGGGGTTACATTTGACGGCTATAAGGTAAAACATACAGATTCGGGTTACAATAAGTTCAAGAGTGATTTGGTCAAGAATGTAGATGATTGACTCACCAAAAAAGGGTTTGACTCGTCTACCCATAACCTTTTGCCAACGTAGATACAAGCGATAAACCACCGCTAGATCACAGACATAGAACGCATTCTCTCCGTTGGCTTCGCATTCATCCAAATCGATCTTCTTCAAGGCCGTTCTGAAAGTATCGATAGTTGATCCAGAATTGACAACTGGTAGGATCACGGGTGTGCTTTTGCTCGCCTTTTTAGCATGTCGACGAGATGTACGAGGCGGGATGACTGTGTCGATGGGAATGGAACAAGGTAATTTCGGAATTTCACTTTGTTCGACTACTTCGGATGCAGCCACCAAGAGACGAGCAGTTGGGTCGATAAATGAAGTCGGGTTGATGGAATCCTCGACAACGACATGTTTGACTGTGTTGCTCAAATCAGTAGTGCCTTGCACAGCATAAGAGGTGTCAATCATTTCCTAGCAGATACGAGTGTTGGTTTGTTTTTCAGTGGCGACTTGATGTGAAAGATGATAAGATTTCTTCCAAAATGGGATGGTTGAATAATCGATGAGGATAGATTCGAAAAAGTGACGGCGATGGAGAGGTTGAATTCTCGATTCCGACGAAGCCCCACCCGTAGGCGCTCGTCTGAGACTTGGGACTGCCGATGCGGCTATGGGTCCTCGCCCCCTTTGGCGAGGAAAGCTGAGGGCGTTGTTGAGAGCGAGAAGAGAGTGAGCGAAGAAGTCAACCAAGAATCGAAACTCAGAGAACGGTGAAGTGAGTGGTTGTAGTGAAGAGTGATGGATAGCTTTAAGTTGGAAGGTAATCAGGCCGAAAGCGGGATTTAAAAAAAAAATCAAATCAAAATCGAATTTAGTAACTAGGTTTAGGGTTAAGTCTCAATGTAAACTAGGAAATACACGAACTATGACTTGTACGTTGTAGTCTATGACGATGAATTCAATGACTTCACTTTCTGAAGTCAGTCAACTGTAGATGGTGAGGAGAACGAGGGGTGGAAAAGTTGAAGAAGATGTTGAAGTTAAGGGAAGTGGGAAAACAATGGCTGAGGAAAAGAAAAGGAACCGAGCTATTTAGAGTAAAACTTTCAATGCGCATTGAATCCTGCACTGCATACTTTTTGCACCGAGTGAGTTTTTGCCTGGTTGAATTTCGAGCAAGCCTTCACCAAAACAAATTTAATAAAAACTAGGAACGGCACGAAATGGATGGAGAACTATATGCACCAAGCTCGATCACATCCCACTTGCTTCACAATTTCATCAGCATCCAAAGTATGTAACTTGCCTTCCAACTCAACATCTCTTCGACCAGCCTGTTTACGCAATTTTATGCCCATGAAGCTACCTAATCACCATGCACAATTTAGGATTTAGTAGGCACGCGAACATCTCTTTGGTTTCAATAAGCCCCTCACCCAGCCTGGTCCGCCCCCTCGAAAACAAATATTCTAGCCTTGTGCGGTTCGTTCCTGCTTTTATTTGGCACTTAGATCATATTTTGCAGCCTCCCGATTCATTTGAGTAAGCTCTCCATCCATTTCTTCACCTCTCTTCAGAAGGTTCCCAAGAGCGAGCTCCTCGGAACTTGTCCTCCACTACGTATCTGCAAGACGCGAAACCCTTCATACCCTCAATGATAAAAAAAGTAACTTTAAATGAATTAAATAATTCATTAGTCGGTACCCTTGAAGTTGAGATGCCAAGCTAGAGAGCTTTCTTGATCGATCTTTAAACTTTCTACAGGGAAATCCAGAGTTCTCGGTGTAGTTGTTAATTTTTTAATCCTTGGGCCTCCACCACCCTTCAAGTCTTGATGACATCAGACACCACCTTCTTTTAGGCTTAAGAAAACTCAGATCGTCATTCGATCAGGATTACATCCAAGTTTCTCCATCCAACTCCATTCTTTCATGGCGGGTGAAGAGCATCATGAAGATGCCAATTGTATTGAAAAAAAAGCAAAATCTTGAATCAATTACCTCATTTGACCCCACGACGTCATTGTGATCAGCGTTTGTTTGTAAATGACGGCCGTACGGCTACATAGATCCACTTGGGGGTGAAGGGCGGTCAGAACGCTGGACATTGTTCACCCTGATCGGTTGTTGAGCTTTCTGAAGCAGAACCGGAATTACAAGCCTCATTTGAAGAGATTCCTTTGACGGTTTGCCTTGATTATGTCTACCAATTCTTGAACATTAGGGTTGCCCTTGCTGAGTTGGGACCAGGCAGGTGTCCAGCTTTCAGACCAAATCTGCTCTCGGTGATGTAGAATCAATAGTTTATCAGAAGCCAAACAATATGCCTGGCCTTGCGGTGCCTGGCTCAGCACCCCCACAGTCATTACCATACATAAGAGAGTATCGTGTCAAACTTGTGGATGCAGTTCCTCAACTTGGTGTCAATAAACTCACCGGCCTCGGCTCTCCCCAGTCCCCTTTGTTTTTCAGAAGTGGATGGAAGTAGGTGGCACCTTATAAAATTTGGAAGCCAGACAAAGTGAACCAGTTCAAACTAGAACCCATACAATGCCGAAAAGTGAGCACCCAACCAATTTTTGGTGGAAACATGATTAACGCAAAGATCAGTGCAGGTTGTTTCGTGAAGAGGAAACCGTTAATCTACTTCATAAATCTTATAACTGCTCATGGTATACTTTCCTAATTTGTTAGCTTCGATAGTCTTAGCCAGTATACTACAACTTACAAGGAGGACTTGATCATTGAATGATGGTAATACCAGGAGGAGGCTCACCAAAGAAAGGAGGATTTCCTACCATGCCCAAGCCCAGAGATTTCCAAAGAGAATCTTGATGGATTGATATGGATCAAATTGGCTTTTGTAAAAGTATTTATCCTTAATAATTCCTTTGATCGAATGTGTATTTGTAGATAGATGTAAATAATCAAAGCAGAGCAATAACAGCCAGTTTCAATCCAAATTTTGGTATAGTACACACTTACAAGTGAGAATTATTGCACAGGAGCTTCAACTCAAATATCTCAATAACTTGTACTTTTTAGAATTTATTCATTGTGATCCAAACTGTGTCTGCCCAATGCTCACATACAAGTTTCCATGATTTCAATATACTTGCTTTTCTTGATTTTTCTCATACCAAAGTTGCCCCCTGCCTTCCAAGAGTTTCTGAACATGAAGTATCTCACATGTTTACCAAGCATGGTATCTAGAGTCAAATCCCGGGGGAGAGTGATCTGCACTGTAAACATTTGTGGGATACAAAGAAGAATCCGGGCATGTGCCCGGCTTTGTGCCCGGAATCATTTTGGCAGTGAATTTTGATTTTCTGGGCAAAAGTCCGGGCCCAGAATTCAAATTTACTGCCAAAGAAAATCTGGGCACAAAGCCGCACGTTCCCGGATTCTACTTTGTATCCCGTAATTGTACATCATCCTCAAGTGAGAATGGGAAAATGGTCAAGATTGTAGTTTGTCATGAAAATATATATCACAGCACACTGAGCCATAGCACCCACACTACATATGTGCAGCAAGATGGGGAAATAATTGGGAGCCATCGTGTACATACAGAGCTGCTCAGCTATTGGCTCATCTGAATGAGTAGATCATATGTAATACCTTGTGTGATCTTTTTCAGTTTGGCAAACACAATACAAAAATTGACTACATACACTTACTCATAGTTTTGGTGTAATTCCATCAACTAAACTTCATGTAACAATCTTTCTGTTACTGTTGAATGGCTTTCAGAGCATTGTGTGAGTAACTATGGAGATATATGTAGTCAATGTTTAGAACAATCTTGTCAAACTGGAACAAGTTACATGATGTATCACATGTGTTTTACTCCTCCAGGTGAGCAGGGAACTGAGCAGACCTGTATGTACATGGTAGCTGACAATTTACTCAGCTTGTTGCACATATGTAGTGTTGGTGTTTGGCTCAGGTGTGCAGTGATAGATCTTTTTATGACAGACAACAATAATAATCATTTTACCAGTTCCACCTGAGGATAATGTATAATGTTTGCAGTGCTGTAGTCCACCTACACTTTCTGGTGTGCCCAGGTACTCAAAATAATCTAGTCTAGTGACCATAATCAACACTTTCTCATCCCTGCTGGACAAATGATTCATTTGTGCAAGTGTGTAGCAGTTATCCACCTTTTCCCTTTTGTACCTTTTCTTCATTGCATTGCTTGAAGTGCCTCCTGAGCCAAAGGCTATCAGGTACTGTGACTACTTGTACTCTACTCCAGTAAGAACTCTTGTGGGGAAAAGGAAACATGCTGGCTGTTTGAAGTATTACAAGTGTAATCAGATATATGTAGTAGTTCCAAAACATGGGGAAAATTTATATTGTTTTGTGAGAGGGTTGCTGAGAGGTTGTCAGGAGTCTCTTCCTCAATTATTGAGGCCCCAAACCAGGGGTTTTGAAGTTTCCAAGTTGAGTTGGAGTATTTTGTTATACAATCAAAGGCCTTTGGGTTCTTGAGTAACCCTGTTGATTCATTAAGGTGGAGAAATCAACAGGGACTCTTTGAATTTTGGACAGTGCATTTATGTTTGTATCTATTGTATAAAAATAGGAAACAATCAATGGATTCAACCCCTTCTCCGTAGTTGCAGAGAGTGTCACAGCACTGTTGATGTTGGAAAAGGTAGAAATTTAGATAGATGTGATTTGATCTCAGCTGTGTGATGGTTGCACATTTGTGCTTATTTAAGTTACTGAGTTCCTTGATGTGTTGCTTATGGGAATGCTTAAAGCCTAATCTTCTGATTTCTTTGGTGGTGAAGTTGTTCTTGTTGTATTTTGACCAGCCTTTGATTGCTGATGTAAAACCTGCTAAAGTGGGTGTCAATGTGAAGGTGTGTGGAAGTTCACATTGGGTCAAGTTTCAATTAGAAATTTGTCTACTACTTTGTCACCTTTCACTGTTTGGTGGCCTGGGCATCAATGGACTGTGAATCTCACATTTGTATGTGAAACTGCTATCACTACAAGAAAGATAATATTTTCTGCACGGAAAAGAAAAGTCTTGACATAGAAAACTATTGAGATCTCAGGAGGAGAGCAAAAAATACAAAAAAATGCACCTTGTTGCCTGCTATCAGAGCACTAATCCAATTATTTTTTGGTATTTTTAGAGTCTCTTTTGATGAATGTACTAACAATAAACCTTCATTTCATCAAATTACAACCTGTAACAAATGCTGAGAATTGGCTCACAAAGATCAAATGGACATTTTGATGTCTAAGAAACCACATAACTTTTGCATTTGGGCATGAAAGACCTTGATTTTGAGTTCATTAGAAAGCTGAACATCTGCTCCAGAGCTTTCATTGAAAGTGAAAATGTTTAGCTAGTCTGGTAAGGGCGTTATGGAGACATATGTGTGAATTGTTTCAAACTTCTATAACTTCTTTCACTCAACAGCCAGAGCTCTTAGTCCATAACAAAGTATGTCCAGAATGCATTCAGCTTTCTAATGAGTTAATGATCAAGTCCTTTGGAGCGGAATTAAAAAAGTTATGAGTTTTCTCAGAAATAAAAATGTCCATTTGATCCTCATGAGCCAAATTTCAGTCTTTGTTACAGGCTGTAATTTGATGAAATTGAAGGTTTATTGCTAGTACATTCATCAAAAAAGACTCTTGAATACCAAGAAATACTTGGATTAAAGCTCTGATAGCAGGCAACAAGGTGCATATATTTTTGTATTTTTTGCTCTCCTCCTGAGATCTCAATATTTTTCTATGTCAAGACTTTTCTTTTCTGTGCAGAAAATATTATGTTTCTTGTAGTGTATGTAATTAAGAATTTTGAGAGTTTCCTTTCTGTCAAGTAATGAAGATATGGTTGGTGGGCAGTTGCTGAGATCCTTGATGACTGACTGGTGTAGTGATCAATTTATGGGATCAATCAAAAAACATTAATCATAGCAGTTAAAAGGAATTGTTGATTCCCAATCAGAAATAACAACAAACTTATCAGCAGACAGGAAAGAAGAACTATAAGTCCACAGAGTGTGCTTAATGATAAGGAGGTTGTTTGTGGTGAAAACTTTCTAAAGTGATGAAGAAAAGAAGAAGGTTTTCAGAACAATGAGTTATGGAATACTAGATTGTGTGATACAAATCATGGTTAGGTTCAAGTTTGGTGCAAAAGGTTTTGAGTAACAGTTTACATGTTGGTTAAGTGTTAACATAATTAATTGGATTAATAAGAAAAGAAATAAAACAAAACATGTAATATGAATTTATTCCGACACAGTTTACCAAAGTTATTGGAAAGGTTTCAGTGCAAAGGATAACTCAAGGAGGTGGAATCTGATCAATAGAAGCTCTTTAAGATATTGCACATTGAATCATGATTACTTCATCTTATTTTAAACAACTTATGAACATCAGCATCAACTATCAACAGATGGATTCCAAAAAGAAAAGAAAGAAAAAACATAAGAAAAACGGGAAAATATAGGTATACAGACTGGGAAATGGTTTTTGGGTGGTATAATTGGGTTGATGAGTTTTGTGAGGTTATAATATGAAATAGAAGCATTATTTTATTCAGTAAAACCTTTAATCTTGATGGGTGATAAGGAGAAATAGAATTTATTAAGAAATCAGTACTTTTTCAAAGTTGGTAAACAAGGGTTTACAGATAGTTTACATATGTAATGGTGGTATTAATAACATTTAAGGTTTCCAAGAGGATTTTCCAGGATTTTTACAGTTACAGATGATGATGTAACATTGCAGGAGCAATAGAGTATTGGTAATGGCTGTGTAAAGGGGTGCAAAGGTGTGAATTTTGTCAAAAATAGAGGTTTTTGTCTTATTACACATGTCAAATGACATCAGAATGGGATGGTAGATAGTTCATTCAACGCAAAAGCATCTAATTACATAATCTACACAGGAAACAAGAGACAATTTTCCCGCGGGAAGACCGATTACACATAATGTA
Organism: Melampsora larici-populina 98AG31; assembly: GCF_000204055.1. Classification (NCBI taxonomy): domain Eukaryota; kingdom Fungi; phylum Basidiomycota; class Pucciniomycetes; order Pucciniales; family Melampsoraceae; genus Melampsora; species Melampsora laricis-populina. The sequence continues at coordinate 1,066,722 of NW_006768778.1, forward strand.
GTTTCTGAGCCATAGTGTACAAATAACACAGATATAACACCAAAATAATACATTTTGGCTCATTAACTGAGTCAGATACAATTGGTTTTCCCGCGGGAAAATTGTCCCTTGTTTCCTGTGTTAATCAATTTAAACCACTAGTAACAGAGGTGTGTGGAGAAAGTTATAAGGGGAATAAGAAATTGGAGTGAACTTTGGATTTGCCACTTACATGCATACATGTAACAACATTTACACAAAAACCTTAACTTCACAACTCAATAACTCATCCATCACTCATCATAAGTATATGATATGGGGCCAATTATTAATCAGCATCACGAGATCTATAAGATTCACTTTAGTAATCAAAAATTTGACATCATTCCAAAAAACCATAACTTCAAAAATAGGCTTTCAGCCAGATTACAAGGAAAAAACCACCCTTAGTCAGCATAAGAAGTACTGTGTAGCATCTGGTTACATCATTGATTACTTTTGGCTGTGTAAAATCACATCATCTATCAGTAACAAATTCATTACAATACATCATCAGAGGGTCCTTAGAGGTTTTTGGTCAACATTGATTGGTTTCTGAACCTGTTGACTGTCAGCCCTGAGCCCTGTGTGCAGGACCACGGACCAACAAACACACATGTAAATATACATAACTGGTTTAAAACCATAGGAATTACACCTCATGACTCAGTATCAAGAGTCACTTAGATAACAAGACTTAACTAAGACTTGAATAGTAAATCAAACCTAACCCAAACCTAACTTAAAGAAAGACAAACCTAAGATCCAACCACAAGTTGAAGCCTAAGTCTTGGAATATATATACCCCTCCTCTTCCCACTTTGGAAGAAGGAGCAACTTCATATTATTACACAACTATTCATCACGTCTTACTTAATTCTTTACAAGAATATTGAGTATAGTGATTGTGTTGTTTTTCCTGATTATCCAAGTTCTACTTCTCATCTAGGTATTTGTAAAACCTCAAGTGGTGTTCTGAGCTTGTGGGTTCATCAGCTAACAGAACAAGCTTCAAACTTCAAAAGGCCACCTCATTGGAGAGTCTAAAGTACTGCAGGCTGGTTAGTTGTAAGATCAACCCAAGCTCAGAGTAATATCCTCAGAAGGATTACTCAGCCATCCCACTGGCAACAAATTCTCTTATCAGAGGTCAGTTAACTGTAGTCTTTGCTTGGGTGTACCAAGCCAAGACTTACTATCTTACTACTCTTCACCCTTTTCTAGTGAAGAGTCAGCCAACAGTTGCTGATTCCTCACAGCCAACAGTTGCTGACTCCTCACAGACACCCACACTACATAAGTGCAGCAGGCTGAGTGAATTGATGGCTACCATGTACATACATGTTTTGCTCAATCATGTCCTCATCTGGATGCGTGAATCATATGTGATACATGCTGTAACTTTTCTTCAGCTTGACAAAATCATTCCAAAAATTGACTGCATAAACTGACTCAAATATTTGGTGTAATTTTGTCAACTAAACTTTATGTAACACCCTTCCTGTTACTGATAAACGGCTACAAGAATGTTGCCTGAGTGGCCATGATGATATCTGTAGTGGATTGTTGGGCAAATTTTCACATTGGCAAAAAAGTTACATGACATATCACATCTGATTTACAGCTGTTGTGAGAACTAATGGTGCCTTTTTTATCTCTTCTGTTGTGTGAAGACTTAATCCAAAACTGACAAATACTCAAAAAACTCCTTTTTGAGCATGCATACTGTGAGATTAAAGCATATTGAATGCACCAAAACAAGGTTTAGGCCTGTGAAGCAATAATCAACACCTTGAAAGTCACCAATAGTTCTCACAACAGCTGTATTTAGTCAGATGGGCAGACAGCTGATCAGACCTGTATGTACATGATAGGCAACTATTAACTAATCCTGTTTCACATATGTAGTGGGTGTCTTATGGCTCAGGTGTGCAATGATGGATCCTTTCATTGCAAGTTAATGATTTCCCACATCCCACTTGGGCAAACTGAATGATGTTTACAGTGAAATGGTGTTTCCCAAAAGTTTCTGCCATACATTTCTCCATATTCTTCCTAGAATCAATTAATCAAGGAACAATATGACTACTCATGTACAATCCACATGTACATATATAAATATGTTGTGTACAGGAAGGCTGAAAAAGACAAAAAAGTGGAGAAACTTATTACAAAAAATAATATCAAATTTAATGGGATATTTACAAAGATTTGAGATATTAAAGATTCAAGTCTTAAGTATAGTATAATTTAGTGTAGACATGGATGATATCCAGCTAAACAGTCTTACAGTATACTTGGATAAAGTACAAACTGCCTGTGTGACACAGATGCTATGCACTGTGCACTGAGGTTGTTGGGACTTGTACTTTGACAAAATTGTGTGCACCCAGAGTTGCAATCAATCAATTTTATAATTGACTAGAATTCAACATTATCACCCAACAAACAATCCTCACTGTAACCATCACAACTACACTACTACTCTTCATCATCCCAAACAAGTAATATAGTGTGTGTATTTGACTCAGTGTAATCTAGCCTATAGGAGATCCTTTTCAATCTTTTTTCAAAAATATCCTTGGATAATTTCCCCACATTGTCCTGAATTCTCATGGTTCATTGTCTTGGGTCACTGGATTTTGTGACTCTTGGACTGTGTTTTCCTTCACCACTCAAAAGATCATGTATTGCAAAGAATCAGCTTCACATGCTAGCTCATAACCATTCTTGTATAGAATCTGGTAATGGATCAAGTGACTGAGGTGCAATCAGATATTCCAATAAAGTGATCCCAAATCTTCCAAGGGGTTGCAGTCAGACAATGTTTTGGCTCCTTTTGTGCATCATCAGTCAAGCTATTGCTTTCATCAGAAGATGTTGTAAAAATACAGTCAAGATAAGAATCTTGGTGAGAAAAGTGAGGTGAGGTGAAGATTTTATGATTGGATGACAAAGAAAAATTCTGGTTGATTGCAAAATTCATCAGTGAGAACTTTAGGTGCAAACAATTTTATCAAATTACAACTCACAACAACCTTCTTTCACAATGACTTAAGATTTGCAATGAAAGGTGCTCCTTGCTTGATAATCTGAATCAGGGACACTATATCATCATCAAGAAACTGGTTAATTGATAGATTTAGTAGAATGGAAAGACAAACCCAAAAGATACCATTTGTGGTTAAAAGACAAAGACATTTCCCCTTAATGTTTTGATCAGTTGATCAAAGTCTTGATTTTCCCAAACATGAACCATTAAATTAAACCCTTCATAGCTCAACCAATTCTCAACTTTTCCCATTTTTTTCAAACCTCAAATCTTTACCTAAAATCATTTCATTTGTGTACATAACACTTCTCTATACACTACAGATTTTCCAAACCCATGAATCTATTATTTTAAACAAACCCAAACCCAAAGTAAAAACTTTAACCAACCTGAGTTTACATTACTTACATGGAAAGTGTACCACAAGACTTTAAATTTCTTTAAACAGAACATATAATTTGAAAACTTCTTTTATGACCATCTATACCTTCTCCTTCTCCCTCATTCCAATCCCCCCCCAAAAAAAAACAAACCTCAAAAACCCTAAATAATTCATTCCATTTTTCCCAAAAAAATTTAAACAAACAAAAATCCACTAAGTTAATCACATTTATGTATATCCACAGTACCATTCTGTCTCCCTCTCTCTCCCTTCTCTCTCTCCAAAAAAAAATAATATGTATACATATATTTACAATATGAAACAATCATAAATAAAAAAACTACCCTTCCCAAAATAAGTATATATATAAATTTTTGCAAAACCCAAACCCACCCCCGAAAAAAAAACTCATCATCATCATCATCAATATACATAAATACAAATTCATAAAAGCTTCAAAGTTGATTGATCAGTTTCAATAATCTGTATCAAACTTTTTTTCCAAAAAATGAAACCCTTGACCCCAAAAAACACTTTCACTTTCACTTTCTTTGTGACTTTTTCTTTTACACATCTTTTTTATAACAATGATCATCAACAAAAAAAAAACCATCATCTTCTAATCCAATCCCAATCCCAATCCCAAATCCCAAAACCAATCCAAATCAGTTTCCAAAATAAATCATAAACCTCAACCCAAAAGTTTTCCAAATTTGATTCGAAGACTTTCATGACTACTAATACTACTAAAACTATCCCTACTCCTCCTCTTCTGTTCTCTCACCCCTTCTTCCTGCTCATCCTCATCCTCCTCATCTTCCTCTTCCTCATCTTTCGGTAAAGAAGATCCCAAAGCCATTCCATCCAGATTCACATCTTCATCATTCTCGACTCCTTTCTTCCTACAACTGATCGCCCCTTCGAAGCCCAAGCCCAACTTCAAGCCTTCAATCTCTTCATTCTTTTCAATCTCAATCGGTGTCATCTGTAATCCAAACTGATTCTTTCTTCTAGAATTCCGTTTCTTACTCTTCTTAATCAACGTTCGATGTTCCATGATCTCTTCTTCGGTGATTTGATACCGTTTCACATTCCTTTGAATTGGTGAATCAGGTGGTGAATTCATTCTAGAAGTAGGTGCCGATCTAGACTTATACAATTCATTTTCATTCCTTTGAATACACTTCTTTCCCTTGACCTTCTTTTTCCCTTCTTCTCCCTCTTCTTCTTGATCATTCCTAACTTCATCTAATCTAGTCGTAATATTCGAAAGAGGTGGTAATGTAAATCGATGATGATTCCCACACCCAGATCCAGATCCCACTAAAACCCTAACCGGTGAATCATCATTCAAGATATCTTTTAATCTACCTTTTTGATAATAACTTGGATTCAAACTTTCTTCTTGATGAATCAAATTTGATAAAGAAGATGAAGATTGAATCCTAGATGGAGTTCTAGAAACCCTCATCGATCGATCTTCACTTTCTTCCATCTCGACATCCATCTTAGACCTCATCCCAATCGAAGAAGAAGCCACAGAAGCAGAAGCAGATGAGCTTAAACTTATCATAGCTTGTCCTAACCTAAGTGGTGGTAAATTGATCGGACTAGTAGCTCTAGACGTCGAAGGATGAGGTGAAGGCACCGTAGAAGGCACCACACTCGTAGCTTGTGTACTTCTACCTTTCATTAAACTTAACTTACTCATCGGACCTAAAACAGGACTATCAGATGGAGTGAACTGATGAAAAGGACCGAACGGTAAATGTGAAGAAGATCTTTCATCATCACTTAATTCATCATGACTCGAAATAGGTGAATTCAAAACTGAGACGGTCGTACTAGATGGATGTGAATAAGGTTGATAGGCATGTCGATGTTTACGATGATGTGGATGTGGATTGGAATTCGAATTCGAAACTTCATGTGAATGTCGAATCAAATCATCATGTGAATGATTTAAATTAGGTTTAACCGAATGGGATTGATAACTTGAACCTCTTCTTGATCTAGGTAAATAAAAATCACTCTCTTCTTCTACTCTTCTTTGTTCTTCTAAGGCTTCAAAGGCTACACCTGATTGATGGGTTCCATAAAAATGGTTCGGTTCGGTTTGGGAAGAAGGATGTGGACTGTTTCGAACAAAATCGGCTGGACTCGGTAATGGATGATGTGATTTCATCGCACTTTGATCTGTTGTTGGATCAAGATGTGAGAATCCAAGTTGTTCTGGGTGTGAGTTTGGATGTGGATAATGTAGATGAGAAGGAGCCGATCGACTTAGATGATATGAATGATGAGGTGGATTTGAAGAGTTGATAGGTGGGATCGGATTCAATTGTGAATGATGAGATGAGATGGGATTTAATTGAGAATGGTGAGGTGAATTTGAATTTGATTGAGTGTGGATAGGTGAGATAGGATTCAGTTGAGAGTTGATAGGTAGAATAGGATTCAGTTGGGTGTGATTAGGTGAGATTGAATTCATTTGAGAATGATGAGATGAGTTGAGATTGAACTGAGAATGAGAGTTAATCGGAGTGCTAGGATTAAGTTGAGATTCCAAAGGATTGATTCGATTCGAATGTGATCGTTGATCTAAGTAATCCGAATGTTGAACTTGATGAGGTAAATGATGATGAAATGATGGGATGTTTTGATTGAGATGAGAAGAGGAATGTGACAATGGTTCTTGAGATGGTTGAGGATTGATGAGATGATTTGGATGGTATGGATCATGTTGATTGAGATGATGAAAGGTTGCAGTTAAAGAAGTCAGATTAGAGTGTGGATGATTCGAAATCCTTGATTGATGATGATGATTGCCTGTCGTATCATATGAAGTGGTAGGATTTTGAATAGATTGAGCATATGAAGAGTGAATAGGCTAATGGAGTGGAATCGTAAGATTTGTCAGTGATCATCAATGTCAGATAGGTTGAGAATGATCACTTGAAAAATTCAAACTTACTTGAGAGTTCATATTCAGATTCAATGAGGATGATCTCGAAAGATTGGATTCAAGCTATAGAAGAGAAGCCGATTAGTTAATCAATCAAAATGAACATCATCAAAGGAAGACTAACCAATGAATGATGTTGATCGATTTCGAGCTGTTGTTGATGCTGCTGCTGTTGTTGATGATGATGCTGCTGCTGCTGTTGCTGATGATGATGTGGTAGTGGTAGTGGTAGTGGTAGTGGCTGTGGCTGATGATGATGATGATGGTGATGACGCTGTTGCTGTTGTTGTTGAACTGATTTGTTCTTTTTACGTTGAGTTGGATGAGTATGAATTCTAGCATGACGAGTAAGTTCATCAGATCTAGAGAACCTTTTATCACAACCTAGATGAGTACAATGATGAGGTTTTTCTCCAGTATGAGTTCGAATATGACGAGTTTGATGTTCTAATCTATAGAATGCTCGATCACAGATTGGACATTTATATGGTCTGTATATAGTTTGAGATGAGATGAAAGAATAAGATCAGATCAGTAAGAATCAATAAGTGATGATGAAGATGATGAATGATGAGTTACCTTGGTATTTTAGATTTATCAATGTTATAGATATCATCATTTGAAGTTTGATTGATAATCGATTCTTGATTTGATAGATTGGATGAAGATGGATGTTGATGATGTTGATGATGAAATGAAGTTGAAGTTGAGATTGAATGAGGTTGCATGTTACTTTGTTTGAATTGATGAATTGGTAATCAGAATGGTAATCAGAATGGTAATGAGAGTAGTTTGGTTATTTTTGATTTCTTTTTTCTGTTCCGATGATTTACTTTTCCTTTTGTGGGGTGTGTATTGTGTTTGGGTGTGGGGTTCACTGTTCAGGGTGTGTGTGTGTGTGTGTGAAATTGGAATGAATGTTGTCTGAAAGTTGATGTGCTGATGTGATGAATTGTGCTGTCAACTGTCACTGTGTACTGTGATTCAAATTCAATTGACAGTTGTGGAGAGTTTGAAATGTTTTCAACACAAACTTGCTGAGAAAGCTTGTGTACAACAAGTTGATGTCTGTATTGATCGAGATCGGATATGTTTATGTGGAGTCAGAGTGTGGAGTATTAAGGTGAGTGTGCTCAAGTGAGAATTGCTAGAATGGCTGAAAGATCAAAGTACAATCAAATCCAAGTTGATGATCAGCTGGATTTTACACAATCAGATTAAAAAATTGAAAAGTTCAAATTGAGGGGAAATCAACTCAAACACCCAATTCACCGAATCAAACAAACTCATGGAAAATCAAAATTCACAACTGCGCTTCCGTTACATTAAAAAAGACTGCTTATCTTTCTTGGTGATACACAATCGGTTTATTTTTAAACTTGAAACTTGATCAACACAAGCTTTTGAAATTTAATTATCTTTTTAAAACTTAATACATCTCATTTAAGAAAAACTTACCCCAAATTGCCCGCAAAACTCGAGCAAATTGGTGGGGAATTTGTGGCAAGCTTTTCTTAGATGACTGTATATGTTATACAAATCCAATGAATTCCTTATCTGCGATTTCACATTCTTTCGTATGATTTTGATTGAGCATTTTTTAAGTTTTGGTTTCAAAGAATTCACTTCACTGAATTGTCAATCTCAGTC
>NW_006768778.1:1075760-1084682 GCF_000204055.1 Melampsora larici-populina 98AG31
AGATATGACTTTACTATACCCACCAATCCTTTCAAGTCAGAGACTGTCTATGATGTTGACAAGAAGCTAAACAATATTGAAAGGAGAAGTTTGTGTACTTTGGTCTAACCCAGACATGGGATGCATCAGCCATGTTATGTGGTGAGTAGGACTGACACACAGATCATTTCTTGCTTCCCACTTGAAACATGTAGAACTGTTTGCCCCACCTTGATGGAGCCTTTTCATGAGGCCAATCTCAGCCCACTGTTGTTTGTTTGAGTTTGTTATCTAATATAAGAGTAGGTGTCAGTGGTGAATGGGTTTTCGGAACAAGTTGATCAAAATATGACTTACACTATAAACAAAATAAGTTTTTGGCAATCTATAGAAATCCAAATCTTCCTCTACAATAGTATCACTGTATTCTTAGAGAAGAAATGTGAAGAAAGTGAATATGTTAGTATGATAGAGTAAAGACAAAAAAACCTCAAAGAGTGAATGCATGTAAAAAGCATAAACAAGACTTTTTAGGACTTTTTGCCAAAAATAGAAGTGACTTGATTTCTGTATGCCTTGGTTTTTCAAAATTCTAAGCTCAGGTCTTGGGTCCTAAATCCCTGCTTGAAACAGGGATTTGGTCCCAGAATCTCAAGTTAATTTGAAGAAGTCTATTATTGAGATGAAAATCATATATAAAGTACCTGTTGAGTTCATAATGGGCGCATTTATTTTATGTTATGGTTGAATTATGTTCTGATGAGGTATTGAGCTACCAACAATATTTGTGATTTACAATCCAAGTATATTGAATTTACACATATTCTAGAAAAACACAAAACTTTACAAAAAAGGATTCCAAACCACTTTTCTCACTGTTATGTAAGCCCAATTGGATCCCAATTGTAAAACCCAGGCATGTTCTGAACCCATCTCTGCTCATTAAGTTTGGATTGTAGTGTATACCCATATGAAATATGTTTGGTGGAACTTCACACTCAACTGATGGTCCCAATATAAAAAAACATGGGGTCAAGTGACAATCCTGAAGATGTAAAGATTCAGCTGGTTTGAGAATGATTGACATTCTTTTGAAAAAGTGCATCATGGTTCTTGAGACAAAGTTTTTTTTCTTGACTAATTTCCAGAAAAAAAAGAGAATACAAACCCTATAAAATCTTTTTTTTGGTGGGTTTAACTCACAAAAAAAAAGGTCAATCTTTCTCAGAGTAAGTTGATAATTGAAAAAAACACGTGTAAAAAAAGGCTTTATGATACTTCATAAACAGCCAAAAGAATTTATATTTCAAAATTGATAAATTATTATAAAACTTTATTATACAACATGTTCACTGATCAAATAAAAAAAAAGCTTTATGTGATGTAGAGCTGGAGAAATTGTACCACTCTTTTTAGTGTAAATCATCTTCTTGGCTTTTCTCTTTTTGCATTTTTCCTTTTTGCATTTTCTTTGTGGTTGGTACAAAGTATGAAGGTAGTGGAATCTGTTAAAGGCATAGTATTAGGGGACATCTGAGGTATGAAGGGATAGGTGGAACAAGTGCAATAAAATTGGCAGTCAACATGTCTCCCCAAGAAGTATAGTCAAGCCAGGAAAATTTCTTCCTTTCAACTTTAGTATATACTGTTCAATGCACAGCCATTCCAAAGTGGTGGTACCAAAAATTGTAAAAAGTTCATCAGCACAACAGAGAAACCAACTGTAACTGGTTTTGCTCTCAGTTTCCTCTAGAATCAACTTAACCTTACCTGATGTGTATGTTGGCCACAGAGTGGCTATGTCAAATCTTACTAACCAATGAGAAAGGGATGTTCTTACTGCTAGCCATGAAAGCCAAACAATGATCATAAAGGATTTGGCAGACATCAAAGGAAAGTGAAACAAATCCATTTTGATTACATAGCTTCAACAAAGTACTCTGAACTGAAGTATCCTAAATGTTCTCTTTGACCGCTTTGTAAGCTTAACACTGGATTTATAACTTGATGGTTTTGAAATGATCATGATTTGAAGGTTGTACTATAATTTCTTGGTGTTTGCTTTAAGTCTTCTGATTGAATTTTGAATGTAAAGTGGTCATGTGCAGTTTTTGATCAAAAGAATGACTACATATCGAACCACATTTAAAGAAACAGATCTTATCCAATTCTTCACACAAGACTCGAAGTACATACCTAAATTGGCGGGGAAATTGGGATGAGGATGATTTTTGGGGTTTTGAAATTCAAAGCATCTGATCGATTCAAATTGACTGTATTGTATGTTTGATGACGATGAATGACGTCATCAGTTCATAATCGATTACAAGTTCTTTCTTCTTTACCTTCGATTCCAATCCAACCAAACCCAAACCTGAAAAACATTAAATCAAAATGCCACTCAACACTACACCACTCCATACACTCTCAAACAGCTCATCAAACTTACCACCTGAATTTGGGATCATCATTAATTTGGATTCGTATGAAAATAATACATTTGATCCAACTAAATTATCAGAAGAAGACTTTAAAGAAGTAAGAAAACCTCGAAATCTTAAGCACCTTTGTATTACTCATAAATGCGTTTTCCTTTTCGGGTTTGCGGTTTATTTAGTTGGAGGATTTACTTTATAAACATTCTTTGGTGCTTTGGCGTGGTGTGAAATTGAATCCGCTTCAACAATATACTCTTACAAAACGATTTGATCCTAGTAGTACTACATATGGGTATATGATCTTTTACTTGGTTCAAACACTTATTTCTTCTTCAGATACTGACTCCGAATCCGATCACTCAAATTCCAAAGGCATGATAATGAAAAATCAGGTATCCAATCCAAATCGTAAGAACACCCACTCCATCACCATCTTCAATTGGTCAAATTCTGATTCAAACACACTTGATCTTGTTGTAATTTATGGTGAGGAAGTGTATTACATCCTGATCTAAAGACTTTACCATCTCAACCTCAAGTTCAATTAATTGGAAATGGAAAAGTTATCGATCAAGAAATCGCACCCGGTATGGATCCTTTACCAACCCTTAAACATCCACATCATAAAACGTTTCATAAGACGGTCGTATCAGAAGAAGATGAATCAAAAGGGTATACTCGGTTTTATAGATGGTCAGGACTTTTGTTCCATTCACTTTTTCAATTTCTTGGTGTTTTTTGGGTGTTGGGTTTGATGATGATGATGATGTGTTTTTTTTTTCGTTCGGTTTGGATAGGCATATAGATGCTGCACTTTATAAACTTGATCCTCCTAAAGTGACTACCTTGCAAGCTTTGAGAGTACCAGAAGGAAAACATCAAGTGTGTAGATATGATGATGGTACAGGAGATGAACTGTCAGTTCCACTGGGTACAACGGCTTGTAAGACCCACTCTAAAATATCATTCAAACTTAATGGATCATCTGATAAACTAACCCGAGGGTGTGGAATCGATTTTTCTTGGTACATAGTTGTCAGTGGACAAAAGATGTTTGAAATCTTACCGAAAGAACTTAAGAGTTTAGCGGTTCGTACTAAGGTTCAATATGCACCACATCCTGTGAGTTTATATCTTCTTTCGGTCTCTGCAAATGTTGGAGTTTGAATATATCACTGAAAGTTTGAGTATCTTGTTTGGTTTTTTAGTATGTATGGATGTCAGAAGCTAAAGCAAAACCTACTGGTCTTGGAATCGAATGTGAAGGTAAAGAGTATCTAAAGATAAACTACCACCATGGAACGAAACAGAAATTAAGATATATCCATTAGTAAGTGATGATCAATTTGCTCGAAAACCTATGATGATGATTATGAATTTATATTCTGATGTTTTTGTAAACTGTTTTTTTTAAGTTATGGAAGAATCCAGTGACTGGTTTACTGCATTTACAAGTACATCCATCTGGAGCCGAAAAATTAATTATTGATCCGATCCCATCAAACCAATCAACTCAATCTACTGAATTGTATCCTGAAGGAGGAAGAATAGAAGATTTGAAAAAAGTTAGAGAGATCTTATATGATTTTCAAAGACCTGGAATCTCACCTGATTTAGTATATCCACATGATTGGAAAGAAAATGATCTGTAAGTTTGATTCTAATTTAAGCATTTAATTCATATAAGAAATTCTGGTGATTGATTTTCTCTTGATTTGATTTGATTTCATCGGAAACATAGTTGTTTGTTTCATAATCGTGGGGTTTTACATAGTGTAGTTGGAGCTTTTGGATCAGATCAACATCGAGCATTTTGGCAATGTAATATTGCTGCTAGTGATCAACCTATTGGACCTGATGACAATGATCTTCAAAAATATCTTTGAATGAAACTGGACATGTCTTTCTTTGGAAGGGTTTTGTATTTCAAACTCTTTTTTGTTTTCTTTATAGCATTGACTATTTTTATGTATCTCTTGGTTGTTGTTTTTTTGGTATGAAAGGATTTGTGATTTTTTTATTTCGGTTGATGTTGTTGTTTATGATGATGGTGATGTTGTTGTTGTTGTTGTTGTTGTGTAATTGGATATACTTTTGATTATACTTTTGATTATTTGATTTGATTGATTAGTTGAAAATTGAAGATTAAGGATGGTTGGATTTATGGAACAGAATAAGTGAAACTCAAAATCTCTGCAAATCAAAACCAACTTAAAAAGGTATGAATACTTTCTTCTGTTTCTATAAAATTACTATATGTTACATATATTCATACTAAATTAAAATAATTGACAAAAATAGAATGCAGTTTAAAGGTAATCAAACAATGAGGTTTAAAGTGTGTGCAAAAGATTAAGTGATGGATTCTTGATTACTCATTTCTGTAAGTCAATAATAAAAGAAAAACTCAGGAAAGAGGAAGAGGGAACCATGTACCTTGGTAAAATTTTCAACAGAATTGAGTCTATATATATGTAAAGAGAGGCACAAAGAAAACTTCTTTGACTCAAGAAAATTTACAATTGGTCAAAAATGTTTTATGAGGGAGGCAGATTTTTGATTCCCCTCAAAGGCAAAAGTGTGCTTTTTTGTCATAAGTCTATCTTTGCCCATTGCAAGAAGCAGTGACATGTGAGGCTTAGTTGAGTTCAAGATCTTGTCAATTACATCAGCAAATTTGGGCTCTGAAGATATGTTTAGGTCATGTGGATGCATTCCCATGGCTGTATATAGCCCCAAAACATCATCTGAATTGGGGAAACATGATTAAGAGAAGACTACAGAATTATAAATGTTCTAATGAGTATAAGAAAATGAAAATGAAGGTGTGAATTGAGGAAAAAAGGATACAGAAAAAAACAAATTGGCCAAGAAGTTCATAGCACACAAATCAACGATTCAAGATAATTTTTCAGAAAGCTACATAATCTAAGGAAATCTAATCCATTTAAGAAATCGAGCAACCTTGACCTCAAGACAGTTAGAAATCTTTAAGGTATTCAAGTTTCGTTAATCTTTCATCAATCCCAAAGTGAACTCTTTGGTTCAGGATGGCTCCAGATACTGAAGAGTGAGCCTATAAAAGATCAATCAAGTGAGAAAAAATGTGTCAGGAAATTCTTTAAAATCACCTGCATATCATTTTGAGAAATGATAATAGTCTTGTATGGAGAGTTGAAGGGTAAAAAAACAGGCCTACATCACCAATAAAGATAGCTGAACGCATCATCAAACATTGTTCCAGGATAGCTAATGTGTCTTGAAAATGAGAACTAAAACTAAGTTCGATTCGATCTGAATCATCTAGTAAATCATTCAATAGGATCACATTTTGCTTCCTGAGAAAATCAAGCTCTGGTCCTTTAGCATTCGTAGCGAGATAGATACTATCAAATTGGATCAGGCATTTTGATTTTAGTCTTTACCATGCGCTTCCTTATTGATGAAATTGTTATCTTGTTCTAGTAAACTCACGGATCTTCGAGCTTTGGCACCTGACGGCTCGTGCCGTAGGCTTTGTGAGCCGATATCAGAAGTGCAGGTGAGGCTTCCAAAGTAGCCAGAGAGGCATTCAAACGCTTTTGCATCAGTGCATAATGTTCCCCAATGTCCTGTCAATCAATTCTTTCAGTGAGTCAGGAATTGAAGAAGAAGGAAAAGTTTAAAGAAATGACAAACAGAGATGGCCCATCCGTAGTTCACAAAATCACCCCTTCTCATGTGAGTAGATCGCCAACTTCGACCTTCACATCGTTCACGCATCTTCCTTTCTAACTTTGAAGCCATTCGATCATACACATCTGGTGCCTTGATGGCTGTTCTTACTAGATTTTCGTAATTCTGACGACCTGCAAGACTGGTCCAGAGCATTGATCCAGGTGGAAATCCATTATGAATTTCACCCTAGTTCAAAATCACAAAGTACAACTCAGTAATAGATCTTGCCAGAGATCCTAGGTAGAATGATGAGTTTGATGGTACGCGTCTCACTTCGATATGTAAAATGTTTTCTTCGATATCATTGAGCTCGTCCCACCATCCCGTTAAATCCTGGACTTTACGGATATATTTAGTAGGGTCATACGGAGCCTTCATCCAGTACCCTAAAAGACTTGACCGTGAAAATATTAAACAGATCAAGAGTCCAATGCCAAAGGGTAGATTTTGGCCGCAGCAAATGGGCGAGCCAGCAAACTTACGTGTATCCATAGGCAGTGCGATACCCACCTGAAGCCAAACAACGCTCTAGAAAATCATGGTCACGGATAGAAAGGTCCCCGCTCATCTGGTCATTATTGATGAGATCATCATTCCATGAAGGGAAAGTATTGTGATCCTGATAGGTTATCACCACACGTTTTTTGTGTGGTCTTACTGGTTCTGAACGTTGAACTTTTTGCAAAGTAATTCGACATTTTTCAAGTACGGAAGGAGGAACTGAGGAGAATGTTGAATTACCCAGAGGTGCTACTGGATCAGGTAGTCGATCTACCATTGTTCGATTAATGTTGGTAAACAGTCTAAGAAAAGTTTGAGAGAAAAAAATCAGCGCACCACTGACGCGCTTTTGTCAAAGAAATCTTCAAGTTCATATTGACTGACTGATTTGGAACCTTTCGATAAGAAAGACCCTTGTTGTAATTCACAGACCACTTTCCTGTTGATTGCCCAAGAAACGATGGATAATGGGATTCATTGATGGCTCCAGTCAGTTGGAGGAACTCTCTGTGAGTCAGACAGGAATCCCATTGAGACTGCAGAAAAGGAATGTCAAGCATAACCTATTCTTCAAATGATTTGGGATAGTCAGTCCAAGTTAGACAAACGATAATAAGTCAAATTTAAGCTACAAGCTAATGACCCACTTCAAGGGGTAATACCCATCCTGTGGGGTTTTGTTCTTGAAGGGGTGGAAGCAGAAAGGTCTTTCCATCATCTGGGTCGGGGTATTGGGATCGATTAACGACATCTACAGGTCAGAGTTATTTGATGAGTCAACTGAGAATGTCACTAAACTACCAAATCATTACTAACTTGTGAGATCCACTGGTTTATCTCGGATATACATTGGCGTCAACTTTTCACAAACCTCACTAAGCCAGGACGTATGCGTATGTAGATAAAGAGGTCATCAAGCATAAGTCACAGCCATCCAGACCTCAATATCGAAATGAAAAGAACTGACATGTCATAGGCACATGCACTTGCGTAACTGAAGCCGGGAAGGACCAATTCTCTACCCAAGAGATTGGCAATCAATAGACCGGTCTCAATTGTATAACGAACATTATTCCACCCTAGCCAAGGTCTGTGATCATCAAATTGAAAATTGAATCAATTGGTCAATAGAGCGTCAAAAATCAATCCGAGGAAAAATCTGCAAGAAGACTTACGACCAATCTCGGACCAGAAACTTGCGTTCATTCAATTTTTGGGTCCTTATCGGTTTGACAGATGGAAGTAGGTCATAAAAGATAGTAGATGTAGTTTTTGGTGAAGAGAACTGATGAACAGATCCTTGTGTGAGATGTAAAGATCCACTCAAGGAGATCAAAATCAAAGAAATCAAGACCAAAAGAAGACATAGAGATGATTTGAGATTGATGAGACTGAAGCAAGACCATCGTAAGAGACTACGGGGCCTTAGATAAGACTCGTGTTGAAGATTTTGAAATTTTGATTCCATTCTTGATCAAGGTGTTTAATTATTTAGAATGCTATATATCTTGTTCATCGTCGTGATTCACTTTATAACCCGCAAGAAGATTGAGGAGGTTTCACTTTTGGCTTTTGCATATTCGATATACCGTTCAAATCATTCACTCAAAAATCTTTATGACCGCCCTGGTGAGCACAGATGACAACGGTGTATCACTAAAGCTGGAAGTTGCTAGCCCGTAAGGGTGAAGGTTGATAAAGTCCATTGGTGGTTTGTGGTCCATCGCACTGTAACTCTAGCGTCAATCAGGTCTGGCACCAGGTACGATGTCCCAGAGAATTACTGGCGGTTGATGTGATCAAGGATTCCGGCACCAGGTCGTGTGGCTGAACGGCTGGAAGTCAGAATTTTCTTTCAAGACGCATTCCAATATCCAGCACGAGAAAAGAGCAGAGAAGAAACCAAAACTGATCACTTGTTGAGACAAAGCAAACTTAACAAAGTCCAATTGTGCCTCAGATTTTTCTGATGACTATGTATGTAGTCATCTCCGAGGCACGAGGGACTCATCATAACGCGCTTGGTTTGTTTTTGGGCGTGGTGAGTTTTCAAATTTAGTAGAGGAAAACTTCACCGCGCCACTCACCAAAAACTTGGTGGAGTTGGTGGTTAGGTCCATCCATAGGGACTTATGTTAAGTTTGCCAAAAACTAGTTTATGCCCCAACAACAGAAGCGGATGGCTTAACCTCCTGCTTATTCTGAAGAGATTGCTCAATAAGGGTACTCAAAGCAAAGTATGTAGCGCTACATACTTTTCGCTACATACTTTTTTTGGCGGGGACAA
>NW_006768778.1:1084782-1156983 GCF_000204055.1 Melampsora larici-populina 98AG31
TTCCCCGCCAAAAAAAGTATATAGCAAAAAGTATGTACACGTACATACTTACTTTGAGTACAACATAGAAAAGAAAGACATGTTTTCATGATGCGAAGTTTTCCGAGGAGATGTCGTTGTTTGAGCACACTGTGAAACGCTTACTGCATGTTCCCCCTGTGACACTGTTCTGAAGCGGCGCCTTTGAGCACACCGTGAAACGCTTACTGCATGTTCCCCCTGTGACACTTTCTGAAGCGGCGCCTCCATATGTACCCCCGACAGTCCTGCCGCTTCTGGGTACGGTTCTGCCCCGGTTCGATAACCGTGCTGAGTGACCGATTCCCATTCCAGCCTCCCCTCACGCCCTCCCTCATTCAATCATTGTTGCGTATGCGCTACAATGTGATGAACTCAACGTAGAGGTACGGTATTTCCATTGGAGGAGGACGAGTCCGAATGGAGTCGATGTCTTCGTATGTTCGACGTGAGCCAATGTCCATCCTTTCTATGGCTCTGCCCCTTTGGGCTCTCTGGGACACTTAGCCGCTGACGCCTGATCTGCTTTGATCCTTTGTTCTGTAGCCTTGCGGAGTCGTCGAGTCTCTTAATTCGGCGTTGCGCGTTAGAGAGTTGCGCGTCAGAGAGCAGACGAGTCAATTATCTCGATCAAGACACATTCTTCGATCAAGACACATTCTTCGAAGCTTGAACCTGAAACTATTCCTGATGTGAGTCAATTATCGCGATCAAGACACATTCTTCGAAGCCGCCGCCTGAAACTATTACTGATGTCAGGCCAGTCTCAATCGGCACATCTTCTTCAAAATGTCAACCTTGAAACATTGTGGATGTTGTACTCCTTGGTGAGTGCACGTCATCGACAATGTTCACCATCAAAATCACAAATGTGTTGAGCTGACGACAAATATGCCTTCGATCACACAATCGTGAAATTTTCGGAGCACGAATTTCACCCGCTGAAAATGCCCTGCGGCAATGAGTATAAAAGGTGTTACCCATCCACTGATCTCACGTCGTCCAATCATCTCCGTGTTATACTTGCATCTTTTGATTGATTGATCATTACAGGTTCTATCCACCCTTTATAAAACACCCCGTCATCTTTTGTTTCTCTGTTCCCTTTTCACCGCGCCGCCCTGTGTTTTAACGCCACCTTTACCTTGCTCCATTGAACTCAGTAAATTCTTAAGCATTCAAATATGTCGCGCACCGAAGGTCGACAGCTCTCGCATCCTTGCCGAGTTATTTACTGCGGTGAAGCCGGTGAAGAAGTCAGTACTCCGAGATGTATCTTAACTTGACCAGTCGGCCCTTACTGATTTTTCTGTGTTATGTTCGCAGGGGCCCGCTCCAAAGCCGGCCAATAAGGGTTTCCTTTCGCACCACGCTGCAATTCTGACTTCTGGAATGAACGAAGGCGATGAGTTTGCCAACCCATTATACTTAACATCATACGGTTCCCAAGCGGATTCTCTCTCCCCGGGTTCTTTGTATGCGATGACCTGCAAGATGATCGGCACAAACGACAAAAATCCTGATCATTTACACTTCGAAAATGCAAACCGCATCAACCTTGGGGTGGTTGAGGAGCTTGGTATCAATGTGACCAACAAGATGATGGACAAAGTCCAAATGGTCGCCTTAGGTATCATTGTTGGCAAGGATGTCATCAAGGATCCCGCTTATAAAGGCAAACCCACCGTGATCGCTACGGTCAAGCATACAGATTATGATCTGTTTGTGAGTTTGATTCATGGCATTTGTTTTGATTTGGTAGGACACTGCTGATGATGCTCTGTTCGTAGACACGGATGTCTGTTAGTTGGTGCACTAGGCACTATATTCCACCTGTCCGTAACATGGAGCGTGCCCAAAACTTATGCGTCATTGGCCGTGAGGCTCAGTTCACCGGCGTCATCAAGGACTATGACACCGAAAAACATATGTGGGCGTCCGAAGTGAGTGGCATCACTTCCTGCTTCTCAGGGAGTTGACTAACATGATTCTTTTCAAGGTCAACACAATCAGTGTTACCTCGGGGCACATGAGCGACGGGCCATTGACACCCACGAAGGTGATGGGCAGACCGACTGGCGGACGCATTCCGCTCTCTGTGTGAGTTTTCCTCCGCAATCATTGTGTCGTTTTGTGGTCATCCGGCTAACAATGCCTCTTCCCAGTCGCAGCAAAGCCGCCAAAGTGATCAATAAGGAGGAAGTCCGCTCCGATCCCTTTGACGACACTCCTCATCATGAGGTCGAGAACAACCCTTCGGAGCAAAGTGGCTCAGGCCCGAGTTCTTCAGCTGGATTACCGGTTGAGGCTGCTAAAGGTGTCGTTCCACCAAGTAAACGTCCCCGACGCGAATTGTGACATGACGCATCCAATGCCATCCATCATTGAAAATAAATCTGTGCCTTACCTCATCCAATCAACTCCTTTTTGTTATCTCACTAATTGGACTTATTGTCACCGTGTGTTCGTAAGATATGTGGCCTTCTGCTCTAAACCCATCATGACCTAGGCTTTCATGTTTTGCTACTCATATGTTTGTGCGGTTGAGATGGGAATATGTTATTTGTCATAGTTGCGTTCTCAATGCTCGGTTAGTGCGCCGCGCGGGCTGGGGGTCCAATGCGTTAGCACTACACTGCATTTCTCCTCCAACTGAGCGCTATGAAGGATATGTCAAGTGCGTCATTGGATGGATGGGAGACTTATGGGCAATGTTTTAAGGATTGAGCACACAAACTGTCACTGCGACAGTGACGATATAGAAGTGGATCTGATGAGGGAAGGTTCATGAAGTAATGTCTAATGTATACAGTTTCAATTGTGTTCGGCGTGCATGTGTGCATCCAAAGTGATATTCGAGATCACAATGTGCCTCATGATCATGAAGTCCGACGGCCGATCACTGCGCACGTTCACCGCGGTCTGGAATACCCTGACAAGATGACTTGCAGAGGCAATACATCAGTTCCGGCTAACCCTTGATGAAGCAAAAATAGTTTCTTACGATGGGGTTCGGGGGTGTCCACAAAACGTCGCACGTGAAAAGAGGCATGAGACTATTGATCCTGCGGTGTGGATATTGGTTTGCGGCCCCGTCGGATATTGCTTGGACGGGGGACACGCGGGCTGCACCTACCTGTGACCTTATAGACGTAATGGGCTGTATCTACCTTTCTATTTACAGTCTTCAACTCACCAAACATGCATCCGGTCACTGCTTGAAGAAGACAATATTATATCAAAAGTGAGGATGACGGAACTGTTCTCGGTCGTGCCGTTCCCGATGCACTGTTACTTGGCACACATATCTGCGTAATGGTGCTTCGGATGATGGTGGGGAGCTTACTCATACACTCTGTCGATTACGTTCTCGGGTGTGGCACTCGCCACATTTTGCCTTTTCACGTTCCGATGTGCCCGGCAAGTGAGGGTGACGTGAAATACCGGCATAGTTTGTGTCTCACAGCGTACACAGCAATGATCTTATCGGATGCCAAAGGAAAGCATTGAATACCGTGATGACAACAATCATGAACATGTGGAACTGTCCCTGTTGGATGTGACGAATGTTGCTGTGCGTGTCATTGATAAGAAAGGTTTCGTCCTAACCTCAAACACTGTTATCACCAGTGTGGATAGTCTGTGGCGCTGTCATGATGATTGAAATGCATTACCCCAATGTGGATAATCGGAGCTATTGGTAGCTTCGAGCCAAGAACAGCAACTACCCTATCGAATCTATCCGATTGAAACCGATGAACGATGTGGCGGTTTCACCATTGAAAGATACGTCACACATTCTTGGAAGATGACAAAACCAATCATCGATTCGAGGGCACTAAGTGTTAGCTGATCTCTTCAGACCATCAATGTGGACAATGGTGAATCTGTGACAGTCATGACGTGCTACTGTGGAAGACATTTAATCCATTCCTTTGTTTGGAGGAGATGTTAATCAATCCATTATTTCGTATCTATTTCTCCAAAGGATCATCTCGCCTTCGGCCTCGACATGCCCAAAATTGCGGTTAGAGATCGAAGTGAAAATAAAGAAAAAAGGTTATTGAGGCGATTCAAAAGTGAGATACCGCACCGCATTGGCGAAATAAACGACCACTGTGAACACTGTGGGGCTTTGCATTGGCTCAAGGAGAAAGTACGGGCGAGGGGTCCTGATAACCCTGCTCATTACTCAATGTGTTGCAGAGGTGGCCAGGTAGCGCTCCCCCAACATTACTTTGATTTTCCACCGGTACCGCGACTACTGTACGATCTTCTCACCAAGGACCATGCCAGTGAGTTGAGGGAAAACTGATGACGTGAAACATGCATCCGCGCTGACAATTTGATGACAGAAGCACGGAAGTTTCGAGCGCACATCAGATCGTATAACAATGCTCTGAGCTTCACTTCTTTAGGGACTCCAATGGACGCGTCCGTCATTGGTCATTGTTTTAAAATACAAGGTCAATTGGTCCACAAGCTTGGTACAATTCTACCACCTGCCGAGGGCGAGTACTCATTTGCACAAATATACATAATGGGACCGGAGATTGAAGATGAGGCACGGCACCGTGTGAAAATGTCTGGCGTCAAGATTGATCCAGTCATCATGAAACAACTTATTGACTTCCTTGATCAACATAATCCCTATGCGAAGCAATTTCGATCAGCTTACGATATCATGAAGCAACACAAAACCATTGCGATTCAATTAAAGTCTATTCAGCCTACACCTGAACAAGCCGCCGGCCACGACATTCGAACCTACGCTCGACCTTCTGCTACAGAGGTTGCCATGATTGTCGATGACGGCGTTGAAATTGGTAGAGGTGATAGAGACATCATTGTCCATTCAACGGATGAGATGTGGCATAGGGTGTCTGATTTGCATACTGGATATCTACCATTGCGGTACCCATTACTGTTTCCTTTTGGGCAACAAGGCTGGGACGAACATTACCGCGTTCCGCAAGAAGATGGTAGTAAGCACATTTCTTTTCAAAAGTTTCCATCGGTGTGTGGCTAATACTTTTTCGTGGATGATAGGCGAAGGTCCCACAGTATCGTCACTCGCCTGGTTTGCTTACTTGCTATTCGAAAGGAAGAATCAGTTTTCAAACATTCTCGCGTCAAAATTCCTCTTTCAAGAATTTTGTACCGACTTATATGCTTGCGTCGAACACAGTCGACTCAATTACTTCCGCACACACCAGGAAGAGCTACGATCAGAATTGTATTCTGGAGCAGTCGAAGCTTTGGGTCGTAATGATTTCGCGATTGGGCGGCGGGTTGTACTACCAGCATCGCATATCGGAGGACCTCGAGCCATGGTGCAATTGTACCACGACGCGATGGCATTGGTTCGACATTTCGGGCAGCCCAGTTTTTTCATCACTATGACAGCAAGTGATCATTGGCCTGAAATCCAAGAAAATTTGCGTTATGGCCAAACAGCCATGGATCGGCCGGATTTAATGACAAGGGTGTTTGACATGAAGCTAGACGAACTCATCAATGATATCACCAAGAAAGGCAGATTTGGTGATTGTATCTCACACATTTCGACAATCGAGTTTCAAAATCGTGGCCGGCCCCATTGTCATTTCATCCCAATTCTGACAAGAGAAGCAACACCTCGAACTCCTGATGCAGTTGACCTCATAGTCAGGGCTGAGATCCCCGACAAGGAAGAAGAACCGTTATTGTACGAGCTGGTCACGAAGTTTATGTTACACGGACCTTGCAAGAAAGGATCACCTTGCTGGAGAGATAACAACTGTAGATTCAATTTCCCCAAGGAATATGCGGAGGCCACTACTATGACGGATGATTCATATCCGACATATCAGCACAGGAATAATGGTGTAACGGTGATTAAAGATGGACATACATATACCAACCGTGATGTGGCACCGTACAACCCTTACTTGCTGATGAAATACAGATGCCACATCAACGTTGAAGTGGCGGTCAGTTTCCATGCTTTGAAGTATCTGTATAAATATATCACAAAGGGCCACGACCGGGCCTCTTTGTCAATGGTGGCGGAAAATGAAATTGAAACTTTTGTAAATGGCAGGAGCCTGACAGCAACCGAGGGTACGTGAATACTGTTTTGATCTGTTGTCTGAATGTTGCTGATTTATTGTTGTTTTTGACAGCCTGCTGGCGGCTATACCAGTTTTCGATGTCGACAAGATATCCTGCGGTGCAACGGTTGGATTTCCATATGCCACGAGAAAACCCAGTCTACTTTGTAACTAACGAAAGATTGAGACGCCAAATTGAGTCCGGCAGAGCTGCAAGGTCGATGTTAACGGAGTTTTTTAAGCTGTGCAGAGATAATAGCGGTACACAAACATCTCTACCCAATTGAAAAACCCATGGCAAAAACCCATGACCACCCGATTGGTTTTTGGGTTTTGTCCAACAGGTGTTTTCACTCGAGCAAAAATCAGTGACCCAAGGCTACCCATTCCAATTTTCGACTCAAAACTTCACTCTTATCTCATCCAAATAGCACCTCGATGGCTGAACCACCTAAAAAGACTCAAGGACAAACTCGAAAACCTGCTGCCTCTCAGTCTTCTCAAAAAGCTCAAAAACCTTCCGCTCGTAAACGTACTCAAGAATCTCAATCTATTCAAGCGTCTCAAAATCAGTCTGATGCACTCGGATCTCAAAGTGAAACTCAAAATGAAACTCAACCCGATGTGGTGATCAGATCACCTTTCAGCTCAGCATTTTATAGCTGAGCTTTGGTGTTAAACCACTCAATCTTTTCATGGTTATCATTTCTTTGTTTTACTCATCGGAACACGCTCGTCTCGCTACAACTGCCTCGAGGTGTAGTTGTGAATTCAATCAAATAAGGATTTTTTTTACTTTAATTCAAGACCAATTTTTTATATTACAATCATCTTGAATGAATCCGGGCAAAGGAAATTACATATATAAAAAAGGAAGTTTTTTTAGATGATCAAATTTAGAAATAAAGTTAATAAAAGAAGCAAAGAAGATAAATTAACAATTTTAAATCATAGTCGAGATGGGATACATGTGGAGGTAAAGAGAAAAGAAAAAGGAGTGGGGGGGTGAGAAGAAGGAGGCGAAAACAAAATTTAATATGAAATCGAATCTCGAGAGCTGGGGATTGATCGATCGGTACCTAGGAAAGAAGATCAAGTCAATAATAAAACTATTAAATGAAGGAGAGTCAGTACAAGATTAAAAGGAAGATAATCATCAGAGAAAGTGACTTACAGTTGAAGGTTAAAGAAATCGAAATTGAGATTGAGTATAGAAGAGTCATGAAGATCGAGTGAAAGAGGAAAGCTGAAGCTAATACACATTCGTTATTGATGAATTTGGGATGATGAGGGCTGGGAGCGAATCTAAAAAAGTTGTATAGATTAAGAGAAGGGTGAGAGGAAGGTGGAGAAAGAAGAGTTAGTTCATTAAAGAAAGTTAAAGATAAATAGGAAAAGAGAAGTGAAAGACTTACCTCGAATTTGAAGATGTGATCGAGATCGGAGGGAAAGGTTGAAGTGGAGGTGGAGACAAGTTGAGGGTATCAGCACGATCGGTTGGATAAGGGAAGCGATGAAAGAACCTAAATAAAAGATTGGGGTAAGTAAAAATGAGGTGATAAATGTGAGTTGGGTAATATAAGGATGAGCAAGAAAGAAAGAAAAGAGTACATACCAGTGAATCAAAACCTAAACGAAAATCGAACGGGAATCCGGTTGCGATCGGAGTGAAGTTGAGGAAAGTTGGGGAAGGAGGACTTGGCTGGTTCGAGGTTTTTTGCAGTACGATGAAGGTATAAAAAGGGGGCTCTTGAGCGTATGAAGAAGTGGGTGTGTGGAGGAAGAGTTGATTAGTTTTTTTTTGAGATTGTGATTGAGTAAAAGAAAGGTCTTGAAGAGTTTCTTTTTTCAATCTTGAGTGTGTTATTTGTGTGATTAAGATCAAATAATTTGTCTTGAAGAGTTTAGTTATTTTAAATAAAGCTATTGATATTGTTTGAGTGAGATTTGTTTGCGTTCTTGCTAAACTTGATGAGAGTGTAGTGTGTGATTTATTGATATTGAAGTCTTGATCGGATGCTGAGCTGGAGTGAAGTGGTGTGAAGACGTTGGTCTTATTTTTTTTTATTTTATTTTTTTTATTCTATTTGTCAGTACTGTCACTGGTTGTGAAAGCTCAAACAACTCGGGGCCAACCCTGAGCACTGGTTCGAATCCCATCCCTCTCAACAAATCCGTCAATTTTAAAAAATCCCTTCTGGAAATTCGACTTCGTCAATTATTCGAAACAATTATAAATTGTTAAATTTGGGTCTGAGTACCAATTTTTCTGGAAAATCCCCGCCGCCGACAAAACCATCTCCCCCCTCTCCAATTGTAACAGTACATTGCGGACTCAAAATCCAAAAGTAGTCAAAAATCGAAATTTGCATAACTCCGGCTATAGACGTTGTATAGGCGTGTACTGTACACCGCCAGGCTCCGCCAGACTTTGCGCATCCATCTACGGGATAAACAAGGTTTTGCGGGAAAAATTTGTGAAGATAGAAAGTTGTTAGATTGCTCTGGTTCTTTTCGAACTGCAACAAAAGGTCGAGGGCAGCTTCACCACACCCGTAGTTTCATCCACTCTCATGAGTGGTGATTCTTACCCTCTCCGGCTCAGCCTACGCTACACTGCGTAGGAGTTCTACAGCGTGTACAAGGTCTTGTTTGGATTTTGTCTGGAAGATCACGTTGTATGAGTCAATATTGTGACATTAGGGCAGTTCAAGTTGAGACATGCGAACAACCTGACGGAGGGCCCCGATCTGCTTTTTTAAAGTTGTTAAATCATTAAGATTTTGGATTGCGGTAACCTGAACGGTCTTAACATTTGGTTTTATGACCTCGTAAAATGAGGCACAACGCCTTTGACACCTTTTTTTCCAATCTGAGCGCGCTTTCTCAAGTGTTTTTTTTCTTTCGTTTTTTTTTTCTTTTTTGAGTTGATAACACACATGTGTACCCTTTCCCTGTTCAGATCAGATAACCTCCACCCTTTTGCCCTTGTTCCCCATTGAGATCATCACTATCAACCATTATTCCAAACATTACCATGCCTCGTGTTTCCGACAGGGTTTCTGCAATTTGTGGAATCACCCATCTCTGACTCTTTGCTCAAATGACCTCGGATATCTGCATTCCCGAAATAGCCTCCCATCAAGACAACCCTACCAAGGGCGAAATGATCTTCCAGAACAAACCAGTCTTGTCAAACTTGTACAATGATGTCTTTGATCAAGAACAAATTTTGGCCGACCTCCTCACTCTGGTAACATCGAGATGTTACCTCAACGATCGCATATGCAATAGTTGATGACAAGAAAGAGGAATCAAATACTGCACAATGAGAAAACGCTCTTGTTGAGAAGCAGAGTACCTTATATAATGAAAATGCAGTGCGTGCCAGATATAGATTGTATCAGCTTCAACCAGGTTATGCGCGTGACTGCGCCTGAAATCGATATTGAGACTGAAATCTATTTGAGATGTGATCGTTGAACCTATCAAAACCCAATGTCCACCAAAAAGGAAGTCGCAACACAAGCGTCCAAAGTCGGAATCGGCCTCTGTGCGTAAATCCACGTGATATCAAAAGGGCCAACCAAACCGATGTTGACGTCAGACGTTCTTTCCTAATGATACAATTTAAATCCAAAAAGGACTGCCAAATTGAGGCGGAAAGAGCTGATAACCGACGCTGAGAAACCTGGCTAGTGAAGCTGAGAGACCCAATGTTTAATACCTGTTTGATGTGTGAATCCTGAAACGATTTCCAAATCAATGTCCTGAAGCGTGAGGTGAGAAAGTTGAGGGAAGGCAAAAAGCATGTAACCCAAGATCATGCTACGTAGGTTGACCAAAAGTACCGGGGGCTCAGAGCTACTGGCCCAGGAGTAGCCAGTAAATCAGGGACAACCAGCAAAAAAAACACAACTTGAAAAAAACAAACGTTGCAAAAAGGCACAAACAAATAAAAAAAATACTGCTATGTTTTTTTTTATATCTTTTTTTTGCTGCAAGCAGGGAAGGGCTGTAAAATTTATAAGGCCAAATGCTGATTCTTAAAACCACGATCCACCTCTAGAGCCGGCTCGCGACCTTAAGATTATACGCAAAATTTTAAGGAACCAAACAAAACTCAAATTCCTAATTTGGGTTGTAAAACGCCTACTTGAACCGCCCTATTGTATCTAATGTGCAAATAACACCGCGGGAATCAATAGGTCCGAGACCCGATTGAAGAAAGTTGCGGTGACGGGGTTCACAACTTTCTTCAATCGCGGATCTTGTTTGCATTACGTTCGAATTACGTTCGCTGACCATCCTTGAGCAAACCCCCAAAAAAGAAATGAATCATGAACTTGACTCACCTCACCTCATGCCACTTTGATTCCTCACTCACCCGACTCTCCTACACACAATCTCAATGTCAACATCTTCAATACCTCAATTCCAACATCGAGTTTTGTGTGGATCTCTATCACAACTCAGTCGTATCTTCAACTAAAATTGAAATACTTTTAATCTTATCATTGTTGACTCTATTGTAGTGGATCATAGACATTAGATGAACGGAAAATAACCAGAGACAAAATCAATTTTGGTTATGTAGACTCGGAGTCAACAAAAGTTTCATCATCACAATTGAGCTCCTTGAGGCTCCTTGTTATTCAGTCCAAAGACAAATACAGGGATCAGGATGAAGTGTTTCAAACAAAACGGGAAAACTTGCTAAAATTCAAAGAGGAAGAGAGAGGAAGAGGGGGGTTAGCAAACGTAATGCAAACGTAATGCAAACAAGATCCGTGATCATAGAAAGTTGCAAACCCCGTCACCGCAACTTTCTTCAATCGGGTCTTGGACCTATTGATTCCCGCGGTGTAATAAGGGACAATTATTTTTCAAAATCACTCATTGGACGCCAAAATTGGCATGTCACAAAACATTCATGAGCTATGTTGTTTGAAGTTGAGTGTGTCACATCAAATCCAACTTCTTGATTGAATCACGCGAGCGGCTTCCTTGCAATGACATCCAAATTGTCTTGGATTTCTGGTGTGAGACCCAGGCATTCTGACGTCGCGTCCGATCATGATTGGATAGCTCAGACAATCCTTAATGCGGAGCAACAGCAGTCGTCTCATCGCAATGGTCAATTTCATTGGTGAGAGTGATCTTTTCAATACAAGACTTCACCACTGTTTGACCAGATTATCAAAACGTCACGTTCTTGAATCATGGACCGTGGACAGAGTACCATGGTAGAGTGATTGAGATTTTGAGGTGCATGCCCGCCATTTGCTGCCAATTTGATTGAGTTGCTGCCGGCACAATTGGTCAGGTTGTTCAAGATCAATTGTTTGCCTGTCCGCTTGGCAGCACTGACTTTACCAGTTGAGCAGACAACAATGATAACCTTTAGTCACATCAGGGATGCAGGAGTGAGTATGAGTTTACTCAGTAAAGTGAGTATTATTGAGTATACTGAGTATTTTTTGCCTATTTTTGGCCCTGTAACCCTGTACAAAGTGAGTCACATGAGTTTGGTGCCGCAAGCTGAAGAGACCTCAATAGAGTCAAATCAACGAGTTACAGAACAACAGAAAACAAAGCAAATCGAACAAATAAGTGATGATTGGGTGGACACAAGCCTACACGAGCTTGTTCAGATCTGTGGGACTTTGACTTCCCAGGGGTGTCCCTGTCATTTCATATGGATGAAACTCTTTAACAATACAACTGACAATATTTCAGCATATTGCTTGGCTGGGTATGAAACCCTAAGACACATGACATGGCCTTATGTGCACAAAGAGATATTGAACAAGGCCAGCAGCTCGCGTTATCAACATCTGATCCTAAAACAGGCAAGGTTTGGCTGAAAGCACTCTTTAGCAGCCAAGTTTCCACAGGGTTGGGTCTGAAACATTTGATATTAAGGGGGCTCAAGTCAAAATTTTTGTGGCCTTTTCTTAAAAAATTTGGGAAAGTTTTTTACGGTACCGTGCTGTAAAAACATTTCCCAATTTGTAAAAAAGGACCGTAAAAATTTCTCTTGGATCTCCTTCTGAGCAGTAAATTTGCGTAAATTTGCTGCTTAAAAGATTTGGGATGTCATATAACTTTTCCCAATTGCATAAAATTTACGCAAAATTTTATGCAATTGGGAAAAAAAAATTACGATAAAAGCAGTAAAATATTTTGACTTGAGCCCCCCTATTATGCTTCTTAGTCCAAAGCAGGAGATTGTACGTATAATCGATATGTATCTTATACATTGAAAGCAAGCTTGATTTTCAAACATATCAGAATCAAAAGTAGTACATCAAAGACCACGACTCATCTCAACAATCTGATACTACATTTTTGTCTCACCCAGCTGGTCCTTTTTTGACAAAGATCAAGTACAGAACAATTCTTAAAAGCCTCATGAATTTCTGCTTGCACAAGCATACCAACAGGAAGTAGGAAAAGTATATCATCTCTTCAGATCAATGATGTCATGAACCCCCGTACATGAGAGTATCATTGTAATATCTCGAATCCGGCTGACTACTAGAGGGGATCATCAGAAGGCCACCTTATGGTCGTTTTCATAGTGGCTTGTTCGCAATACTCTTCCAATCGATCCAATGGCTTCTTGAATTCTTCTAGTGGATGTTCAACATCAGCCAGTGTTAACCGCCAGTGAGGCGTTACGACCAGATTCTTGAGCTCAGGCCATTTGGCTTCAAGAATCAACCTATTTAAGGTGTTGCAATGATTTGATGTTCTGTAGGTCCACTTGAGACGGCCTAAAGATTTGCAGTCTTGAAAGGCGTCCAGTAAGAGAGGGTCCCGGGGTGAAAGCTCCAAGTCAGTCAAAAATGGAAGCGAGAAACGAGTTTCAGGACTCCAGCTAGAATCGAGTTCCAAGTTTTCTTGCCATCTGCCTTGATGATAAATTGGCATAAGGCCAAAGTCAAGCTTGAGCTTTGTCACGTAAGGTGCAATGTGTTGGATTATTAGGTGCGCATAACTTCGTGATAAATCACAATAGCGAATTGCAAGATCAGTGATTGTTTTTGGCCAATTGTAAAGGCACCATTCTGTATCTAAAGCTTTGTATCCCCATATATGCAACCGTGATAAACATTTGATTTTGGACAGATTGAATTCGAGAGAATCGTCACCATGCTGTTGTTGATCTACAGAATCTGGAAATCCAGCCAATGTAAGCGACTCGAACAAAGGTTGATGAGCCAGGATGTTTCGTGAGAATTCATTTGCGATCCTCATGCTGCATCCGCCGCGCAATTTTAGATGCCGGAGTCGTCTGAGATTTGATAACAATGGCACTAGCTCTAATAGAAAGGCTTCTGATCCAGCCCCGTACCCGGATTCTGAATCTACCTTGAAATCATATTCAATCACTAGCGCAGAAAGGTTGGGGCACCGATGTATCAAGCATCTCACACTCTCTGGAGAGAGAAATGCTCCAATTTTGGTAGGTTCTTTGTTGTCGTATTCAGGGATAAGATTATCATAAAAGGGATCATGTTTTGTAAATTCACCAGGAGGATTACAGCAATTTCCAGAAAGTTTGAGGGATAGTGATCGGACGTAACTCCCTTGTTTGAGGAGGATATCTTTGGTCCATAGATCAATTGGTGCTGGAAGAGATGTAGGAAACTTTAGTGTCTGAAATTTGGTTTGAGTGATCAAATGTGATTAGAAAGCATTCCTTCATGTATGAGTTGATAGATGACTTACTCTCCATAGACATGGTCGACAACGTTGGTGTATCTCACGCGAAGTAAGTGAAAAGTTTTGAATACTATTTAAGATTGGCGAGTTTCGGTGCAAATAAGTCTTGTATGGCTTCCGATCACCTGGACCAGATATCACCACCGTACTGTTTGCTCTTTGGTCGAAGATTGCTTTAGCTTCAAGCTTAGCCATGGAATCAAGTGTTTCGAGTATCTTGTCAAAAATTTCAATCGGTAGATTCATGAGGCCTAGGGGGCAGAGTGTATGCTCTGATTTCTTAATCTGAGTAGCATTGTCAAGCTTGATGGATGTACTTTCAATGCCCCGTGGATCGCAAGGTTCTAGTAATCTCTTCTCAATTGGGGATGAGTCGTGTGGGCTTTCTGATAGACCGAATTGAACGAAAATATCGAACATTGATTCCTTCGACCAAATAAACCCTTCCGACTCCAGTTTCTCGAAACGTTCTCGAAGGAAGTTGTGATGTTCAAGTAATGGCTTAGTCCTCTCGTGAAGTTCAGAGACAATCTCGCGCCAAAGTGGAAGCTGAGCCATGGAACTAGAGGTTGCCTTGTTGATTTTGTAAACTTTAGGGGCTAGTTGTCGTATCTTCAAGCCTTCATTTCAAGAGGCTCAACGTAGATCGGAAAGCTAGGAAACTTCGATGGTCTATAGATCGTCTTTCAAGGATAAATCCGGCTGAAACTTGAGTATCGAGAAGGTTCGTCAGACTATTACTTCCAGCTACGTGATAACGTGACCGGGAATACTGCACAGGAAGAAGTGTGAGGTGCTTTCAATGAGGGAGAATAAAAGCTGAGAATTGACGAGGAGAATGCACAATTCAGCCTTGATGGCAATGAGAAAGAGAGGCCATAATTGTGGACTCAAAAGATACACGCGGGCCAGGGCTGGAGAGTCGAGACCGATAAAAACCCGAGCGCAGAAGTCGGTACGCACAATCACTCACCAACTTTGATCAATTACAATATCTTGATGAATTTTGTTCAATTTTGGATGAAGTCAAAAAGAATTGAGTTTTGGTTCAACTTGACTAACATTTCAGGTCTAAAATCTCATTTTATTTTGTTTGGTCAAGTGACCATCAGTTTCAATGAGTTCAAATGAATACAGTCAATCCAGATTAGCTTGTCCAATCAAAAATTTCGAAACTTTTTTTAAAGTGATACAGGTGATTTTATAAGCATAAATATGCGTATATGAGATAACGAGTTTGATCCACCCTGACCAACCAGACCATTCCACTGTTTGAATGATCCAACCTGTCCTCACCGCCATTTCCTTATCCTCACATCCATTGGTCCAGCTTGATCACACTCGATCCATTCTCTTAGATCTGGACACTTGCTGTAAGTTTTGAACGTGTCCTCTTGGTTTTGAATTTAATCTCACAGTTTCTCTTTTGATCTTGTTTTGATCGTCTCAGCTTCGATCCAAACTTTTACACCTTCAATCCAACCTTCTCGTCTTCGATACCGGTCTCTTTGCTCTGATTTGCTTGTGTAACTCATTTTGTGTTGATATTCAGGTTGATTCAAGAGTACATGACACCCTCACAGAGATCCACCAATGCATTTAGACATGTACTGTTGTATCTCTCCTCCCGATCATGATGAACTGCAATATGTTTCCTTTACCGCCTGCTCTGAATTCATCTCTTGTACATAGTCGTTAAGGAGATATCTGAATGTAAGCGGAATTGAGCAATAGAATCTAAAAAGATAAACCCGTTATCGTAATTGCATCCTTCCTTGCTTTCAAACTTCACTATGCAGTTTATGTCTTTTGCCACTTGGTATGGAACTCTTTGAGCTTTGCCCACACAAGACTTGGCTTTCCAGCTGTTGGGGCACCTCTCATCTGTGAATGCCATCATAGCACATGATCTCCTTTCTACGTCCGATGGTATTGGTGCATCTGGAAAGTGAAGATACCACTGACAGAGTCTATATTTCAAATATTCTATTACAGAGGAAAGGAGGACTGAAAAAGTTGAAGCAGAAAAACATTGACAGGGTGGATTCAAAGACAAGGACAAAAAGTACAAATGCAAGGAACGAGTCAATCAAGAAACACAGAGCTTGAAGGTTGGATTCAAAGCTGACAAGTTGAATCTGATGCCCAAAGGAAGGATTCAACAACGATTCAAGGAGATTGTCTCAGAATTGAAGCCTAGATGTCAAAGTAAAGAGATCGATTGAAGATAAGAGGGTTAAATCGAGGTTTAGATCGAAGCTGAGTCGATTAAAACAAGATCAAAAGAGAAACTGTGAGATTAAATTCAAAACCAAGAGGACACATTCAAAACTTACAGCAAGTGTCCAGATCTAAGAGAATGGATCGAGTGTGATCAAGCTGGACCGATGGATGTGAGGATAAGGAAATGGCGGTGAGGACAGGTTGGATCATTCAAACAGTGGAATGGTCTGGTTGGTCAGGGTGGATCAAACTCGTTATCTCATATACGCATATTTATGCTTATAAAATCACCTGTATCACTTTAAAAAAAGTTTGAAATTTTTGATTGGACAAGCTAATCTGGATTGACTGTATGTCGCGCTGAGAGAGATTCAGAATGTCTATGGCCGTGCATGCCTTTTGGTCTTACAAGATAGTCATGTTCAATTAGGGCAGTTCAAGTTTGAACTTTTAAGACCAATTTTACGTTATAAGACATGATTGATGTCCTTACACTACACAAAAGATAATATTTTCTGGGCAGAAAATTAAATTATTGATACACAAAAATATTGAAAGGCCAGGAGAAGGGCAAAAAATAAATAAAAATATGCATCTTGTTCCCTGCGGTGAGAGCTTCACTCTCCATATTTTTCCATATTTTTACAGTCTGTATTGATAAGTGTACTAACAATAAACCTTCATAATCATCCAATTACAACCTGTAACAAGCACTGAAATTTGGCTCATTAGTGTTTAGAGAAACTTTTGATTTCTGAAAACACCTATAACTTTGTCAAATCTGCCTCAAAACACTCGATTTTAAGTGCATTAGAAAGCTGAACTCTTCCTCTCGAACTTTCATAAGATCAAGAACTATGTAGCTAGTATAACAATCATTCTATGCATCTGTATGTACAAATGTATAAAAAAGATGATATCTTTTTTAGAAGACCAGCATGCTGTGTGGTCCTATTATGAACTATTTGGAGGACAATTCCAGCTTACCAATGCACCCAAAATCGAGCGTTTTGGACCGGAATTGAAAAAAATATGAGTATTTTCAGAAATCAAAAGTTTCTCTAAACACTAATGAGCCAAATTTCAGTGCTTGTTACAGGTTGTAATTGGATGATTGTGAAGGTTGATTGTTAGTACACTTATCAATATGGATTGTAAAAATACGGAAAAACATGCGGAGTGAAGTTCTCAACGCAGGGAACAAGATGCATATTTTTATTCATTTTTTGCTCTCCTCCTGGCCTCTCAATATTTTTGTGTATCAATAATTTAATTTTCTGCCCAGAAAATATTATCTTTCTTGTAGTGTTAAAAAAAACTTATAATTTAAGGCCTCCGAGCCACCTCTCGAGGTGGCTCGCTGATTTATAAATTATAAGTTGTCTTATAATTTTATAAGTCTTCTGGCTCAAACGCAAAAAAACAGGTGAGCGCCGGTGGTAAGAGGACAGAGGTGCAAAAAAAAAGTGTACCTTGGTTTCACCGGTCAAAAAAAAAAAAAGTCGGTGTACCTTGATTTCACCAGCTGTCACACGCTTGGCCCTGATTTCACCCGCTCGATCACCTGCTTACTCTAACCCCGAGTAGACCCCTATCACAACTATCTCGTCCATCTCATCTCATCCCATCCTCAACCTCCGTTATCCTCAACCTCCGTTATCCTCAACCTTCAATCTCATTTCATTTGATTTCATCTCAACTTGTTCAAATCAAAATCATTCAACTCGAAATCATTCAACTAACTCGAAATCATTCAACTCATTTTATTCGATCTCAACTCGAAATCATTCAAATCGAAAACCTTCATCTCATTTTATTCGATTTCATCTCAACTTGTTCGATTTCATCTCATTTTATTCGATTTCATCTCAACTGGTTCAACTCGAAATCATTCAACTCATTTTATTTGATTTCATCTCATTTTATTCGATTTCAACTCGAAATCATTCAAATCCAAAACCTTCATCTCATTTTATTCGATTTCAACTCGAAAACCTTCAATCTCATTTCATTTGATTTCATCTCAACTTGTTCAAATCGAAAATATTCAAATCGAAATCATTCAATTAAAACTTGTTCACTTGAAGACCTTCGATTTCATCTCACTCATTCAAGAACACATTTGATTCAAGTCAATTCTTCACGATAGTCAATTGCATTCAACTCAGTCTAGTTCAAAGTCAATGACATTTTGAAATCAATTCAATCACTCAAATTCAATCCCACCATGGAAGCTCAAGTGAGTTTTTTGATTATCTATTTTGTTACAGTTCATTTCGGTTGAGAGTTCCACAAATACTGATACTGCATGACCCTGTTAGGTTACCAGTGCCCGCGGACCTCGTAGAACTAAGGCTCAGCTTGCACACGATCTGATTGCCAGTGGGTGCACGGGCAAGGGCAAGCCTACAACTGCCGATGTTCATCGTTCTCTCCTCGCAAGCAAATCTAGAGGACCAGTCCCAGCAATTAGTTCAGGATCAAGACCGGCTCGAAATTCTAAGAAAACTCATACGACTCCCCAAACCACCCAATCCAAGGTGCCGCCGCTGTAGAACTCCTACGCAGTGTGGCGTAGGCTGAGCCGGAGAAGGTAAGAATCACCGCCTAGAAGAACGGATGAAACTACGGTGCTGTGAAGCTGCCTTCAACCTTTAAAAAATTCTACTACAAAAAATATGTAGGACAATTCTTAACACTTCCGCCTTTACAAGTTCCCGTAAACCTAATTTACCCCGAAGAAGGATATTCACACTTTCTAAACCCTATTTATCCCGCCCACAACTGAGCCACACACACACAAAGTTTAATAAAAAATTAAAAAAACAAAATTTAAAATCCCAACCTGAACTGGATTTGAACCCAGGTTCAGTCCTTTTCCCCCTTGGCCCTGACTTGGCCCTGTACTCGAGTAGACAACTCTCCAAAAATAAAAAAATTAAAATTAAAATAAAACAACCCTCCTTCCACTCGACTTCAATTTCAACCACACTTCCTTAACACACAACAACTCAATTCTTTAATGTAAGTCTTTCTTTTCTTCCTTTTACTTGACTTTTAAACTAACAGCTAACTAATCTAAAAAAAACTTGCTCTTTCTTCTTGATCCTTTATGACTAGGATAATCGAGTTGAACACTAGCTGATCACTCGATTATTAACTACTAACTACACTATCGATCAGAAACACAAAAGAAACACTTCGATCGACTTGCTTCGATCTTCTACACCCATGCGACACGAGATCCCCCTCTTCTACACCAACAACCACCTCCCTTTTATACCTTTCCATCCTCAAAACTCCGACCGATTCTTCTCTTTCAATTCCGACCGATTCTCTTTTATTTTTACTTCGCTCCGACCGATTCTCTTTTCAACTCCTATCCTTATTCATTTCAATTTCGCTCTTTCCCTTCCATTGTTTGGTTTTAAATACCAGGTATGTTCTTTCTCTTATCTCCTTCCTTTTTCTCCACTTTCCTCCTTCTCATTCAGATCTCATTAACATCATCTTGGTTTTATTCATTTAGGATTCGATTTCTGGACTGTGTTTTAAATTGATCAATCAATCCAATTTCGATTTTGGATCTTCCAAGTAAGTTCAATTTCGATTTTCTTCTTTTGAATTACTTCCTTCCTCTCTGACATCATCTATTCTTTCTTTCTCCACTATCTCATCTTTACTTGTGTTTTAGATTTTGATTTTGACTCTTCATTATATGTGTAAGATCTTTTCTTCTATTCTGATGAACTACTGAAACTGACATCATTAACTGCTCTTATTGATCTTCTCAGGTTTGAATTTCGATTTTGATGCTTGATCTTCTTTTTTTTTTAATAGTAAGTCTTTCCTGTTCTTGTATGTATCTGATTGATAATGACATGATACTGAAATGGAACTCCCTGATCATTTTAACTTTGCACCCCAGAATCGAACCTGATCTTCAGTTTGTTGTTTCAATCTATATCTATATCAAATGATGGTGATGTGTACATTTCGATTTTGAGCTTCCTCTTCATTTCTTTTGAACTAGATACTGACTTGTGTTTTGAAGCATTTCTTCTTTTGTTTATTTTCCTTTGTTAATATGAAATAATGTTGTAATAGGGTAGTTAATACTTGATGAAATAAAATATTGAAGATAATCTTGACTCCAAAAGCAAATGAGCCATAGTGAGATATTAAGAAGTTTTGCTTTATCTTATATGTTAATATGTGTTTTGTTCTTAACATGGTGCAGTAAATGTGAATTGAAAAGTGAGTAATTTCCATGTGAAAAAAGATGAGATGACCCAAGTGTTGCATATCTTTGTTGGATTTGATTTCCACACCGCCTTCAGGAGCACCTAAGTCAACCCCTCATGTTAGCCCGAATTTCGACACGGTTGACTATGAGGAGATCATTGCGAACTTCAGTCGTCCAAGCTTCCGGAATGCCCTTTTTGGTGGGGGTAATAAAACTAAAGTCGCCGGACAGGGAGCAAAGGAACTGTGTAACCAACTAGCTAGTCAGATCAACACCGACTTCAACCGGCGCCATAATACCACTAATATCCGCCTCACTGGCCGTCAACTCCCGTTGCGATTGATCCGATACAAACGCAAATATATGGAAACTAATCGTAAAAGTTTGGCTACTGGTTTTGGGTTAACCGAGGCAGAAAGGGAGTGTGGACTTTTAGTTGAAGACAAATTAGAAATGGTTTGCCCGCTGTATTCAAAGATGCATGAGCTATTCAAGGACAAGGGGAATGTGAACCCTTTTGGTATCATGGACAGCGGTTTGATTGACGGTGAAGAAGGTGAAGGTGAAGGTGAAGAAGAAGGAGATGAAGAAGAAGGCGATGAAGGTGACGAAGGTGAAGAAGGTGATGAAGGTGAAGAAGAAGAAGGTGAAGGCGATGAAGGCGATGAAGGTGATGAAGGCGATGAAGGCGACGGCGACGGCGATGAAGACATCAAGCCTAAAATCAGTTTATTTGGCGCCACATCAATTGTCATCTCCGACTCCGAGCCAGAGGAAGGCCTCTCTACCCTCACAAAGCGCATTGATGGTAACAATGGTAGACATTCCACCAGAAAGGCCAGTCCCAGTGACATTTTGCCTCCCATCCTAACTCCTCCTGTCCATTTCCAAATGCCATCAACTTTCAAGAATCGAAACCCTCTACCGACTCAAAAGAGCAAAGCAAACCTGCCCACCAAACAATCCAAAGCCTCAACATCGACTAATGTTAGCCATCCCAAACGTAAACGTGCTACGCCGGCAATCCGTAAGAATCGTCGAGAGGCCAAACTCACCTCTGCTGAGCTTGCCTTGGACGACTCCGATTCTGAAAACAAACCAACAAGCAAAGCAAACCTGCCCAGCAAAGAGTCCGAAGCTTCAACATTGACTAATGTTAGTCATCCCAAACGTAAACGTGCTACGCCGGCAATCCGTAAGAATCGTCGAGAGGCCAAACTCACCTCTGCTGAGCTTGCCTTGGACGACTCCGATTCTGAAAACAAACCCAGCGGAAGCGGAAGCATGTCATATCGAGGAACTTTAGCCGGTCGCCCTTTGGATCCCCTGCCATCAATCGATCCTGCTAATGTCCGTTCAAAAGAGTACAAGAATCCAATTGCCAGTGCCCTCCAAAGTGGCAACGATAGCAAGTTTTCAATCCTGAAGGTCAACAGCGATTGGCGACACACTTTTGAGGAATCAAAGCGAGAGGAAGAACGTCAACTGAAGAAAGATGCCCTTGATATGGAAGCTTCCAAATTGACGTGGGCTAAAGAACAATACTATCATGAACACCTGGAAGCTAAGGAGAAGGCTGTCACTGAAAATAAAATAAATGAAGCACGTGAAAGAACTCAATTGGCCAAGGACTTAGCGCTCGGTGGCAAATCACCAGAAGAGGTGCGAGATTACCTTAATATGATCTTTCCTGACAAGAATCAATAAGGTATGATCTCTCTAATTGTTTTTGTCTCAGATTCAAAACTCTTTCCACTGACACACTTTTTTCTTATTTTTCTCATTCCAGTTTCACTCAATTTCTATTTCTTTCGATCCAATTCACTTTATCCGATTGAATTCAATTCTATATTTTGATCTGATCTTTTGTAAAAGCAACTCTCGCAATGCAATTGTTCAATTCAATTTCTTTCGACTCGATTCACTTTATTCATTTTATCATTTAATACAAGACCCAAATCAAATTCAATCAGTTCAATCAGTTCAATCAGTTCAATCAGTTCATCAGTATCAAAATGGCAAGTTCAAACAGCAGCAGTCTCAATTTTCGAATTATACTTTCCAATTTCATTTCACACCGCGCTCTCTCTCTCTCAAACAAATGGATTCAAACAAATGGATTCAAACACAAATACAAATCGCCTCACTCAACTCAACTATCACTCACTGTTTAGTCAGTCAATCAACTAGAATCAAATTAAATCGACTCAACTGGTCATAGCTCAACTCACAAACTGTCCTTCGCCTTCCTAAATACACACTCATCTCATAAACTGTCCGTCAAAACAAGTGTTACACACTCACACACATAACCTGTCCTGTCCGTTACCATCCCGAGATCTACGTCAAACTTCAAAATTAAATCGACTCAACTGGTCATACAAACTGTCCGTCGCCTTCCTAAAATGAGTGTGTTACACACTCATCTCATAAACTGTCCGTTGCCTTCCCGAGATCTACGTCAAACTTCCAACTTGATCTTTGATTTCAAAAGTTTCAAAACAACAATAGAACCGTTCTCTCTGCTGGAAGGAACTTCTTCTCTCTGCTGGAAGGAACTTCATAGAGTATTGTTTTTTGTGTTTCGTCTCTTTTTTGTCATCTAGTAAAATTCAAACCATCAAAAAATTCTCGTTTTTCCTCTTATTTGTGGCGTGGTGTTAATTAAATCTTAATTAAATCAATAAATACATAAAAAAATTCTCCTTATTTTGTTAGTGTCATTTAGTTAGTGCACTCTGTTGTAGAGTTAAAAGAAAACCTTTTTTTTAATGATTGAAATGTAATCATTTGTTTGACCCGAGAATCAATTGAGCATTGGCACCACTGCAAACATTATTCGGCTTCCCCAAGTGGGCAGGAAAAAATGATTGGGAGTATGATTTGTCATAAAATGATCTATCACTCCACACCTAAGCCAGAACACACACACTACATATGTGCAACAGGCTCAGTGAATAGGTGGTTATCATGTACATACAGTTCTGCTCAGTTATCTGCTCATCAGCGTAAGTTATTCATATGTAATACATGCTGTAACTTTTTTCAGATTGACAAAAGTATTCAAAAGATTGACTACATACACCCACCCAGTGTTTTGGTGTGATCTCATCAACTCAACTGCATGTAACACCCTTTCTGTTACTATGAAACAGCTTCAGTAATATTGCCTGAGCAGCTACAGAATTCTATGTAGTGAATTTTTGCAACAATTTTTTCAAGGTCAAAAAAGTTTCATGTGGTATAACATGTGATTTATTCATTCTGATGGGCAAAAAACTGAGCAGACCTGTATGTACATGATAGATAACTATCTATTTAGCTTGCTGCACATATGTAGTGTGGGTGTTATGTCTCAGGTGTGCAGTATTGGATCCTTTTATGACAAACTGTACTATTAATCATTTTCCTCTTCCAACTTGGGGAAGTTGAATGATGTTCACAGTGCACTAGTCCCAAAAAGAAACAGAAGTCTCGAAAAGAAACAATATGAAATTTTATCATCAAAAACTTCTACAATTGAGAAAACAACAAGTGAGGAACAAAGACGTTTTTGCATATTTCAAACAACAAATGAGAAAAAGAAACAAAAACCAAAGAGCAAGCTTAGATTGATACATCAACTACATCAACTATTTCAATCACAAATCGAAGAAAACAAAGGAAAACGAATCAAAACAATCAGAGAACAAATAAGAAACAAAGAAACAAACAAAGACCCACTTAGGTTGCTCCATCAACGAGAATAGAAACCTTTGGATAAATAGATTCAGTCGCTTACAATTGGGAGACCACCACTTTCCCAATTGTAAGCTACTGCATGATCCCGTACCCTCTCCCGCATGATCCTTCCACGCTCAACCCCACCCGTGTTTAAGTTGTTATCCATGGTCTCCAGATTAGACACTGCTGGTGTCCCTAATTGTGCATCCAAGACATCCAATGAAATATCATCCCAGGCGTTTCCGAAGTCTGCAAACATATTGTTGAGTATTACACAACATCGAATCCAGTCGAGAACATGTCCCATATCTTCCCTTTTGTTCAAAGCCAGGCGTAGACACTGTAGTGAACCCCAACGAAGCTTACATACCCCAATCGAGTGTTCGTTGCGAATCCGAGCTTTCGCAACACACCAATTGAAATCCCGATTTCGATCAACCTCGGCAGCCTG
Source organism: Melampsora larici-populina 98AG31 (assembly GCF_000204055.1). NCBI lineage: Eukaryota > Fungi > Basidiomycota > Pucciniomycetes > Pucciniales > Melampsoraceae > Melampsora > Melampsora laricis-populina. The sequence goes on from NW_006768778.1 coordinate 1,109,267, forward strand.
TCCTTTGTATGATGAGATGACGGTTTCTGTTGGGGTGTATGCCAAATCCGCAATGAGGTATTCACCTAAGATGTTTGAAAGCTGTGAGCTATAGAAAAAGAGTTTGAATATCGGTGAAAAAGACACACCTTTGTTGAAGTACTTATCAGGATTGATAGCAATATCAGTCTTGTTGAAAACGGTGCTATCGCAGCATGACCCTGGCCAGCCAGCGTATACATAGGTGATTCTACGATCACAATCACAAATCACTTGAACGTTGAGTGAGTAATTGTGCTTCCGATCAAAAAAAACCTCCCCATCCTTTCCAGGCCTTTGAAACAACGGGATAGTGGTTCCATCCACGAAGCCTACACATCCAGGAAACCCGTCTCTCTCAAGTACGTGAGAGATGGCTTGACGTCGTTCAGATTCAGGCCATTTCAGGTAAGTCTTTCCTCGGTCTAAGATTGCTTTGATAACTCTACGTGTACAGTTAATAACTGTTCCACGTCCAACCTTATAATTCCGGGCAAACCTTCCAACTGATGCACCGGTTCCGTTGCTTCCCAAACGCTCCAAGGTAATGGCCAATTGATGTTCGACAGATGGTGGTGGATTTCGGCTAGTTGAAAAGAAAACCGGGTGGGTTTCTATCATCGCAAGGAGCGCAGCAAACCCTTCGGGAGAAGTCCTCATAGCTTGTCGAAAATCAGTGCGTCAATCACGCAGCATGTCCTTCAAGTTGAAAGGACTGGCTAGCGGTGCTTGAAATCGTGGCTCTAGATATTGGGTAGTTGAAATAAAAGTAAGATATTCGGCCCAGTCGGCCTCTTGATCAAAGAGTAGATCATAGATTTCTGCCTCTTCCGGATCGTCAGGGAAAAATAAAGTGCCATCGCTGGGGAGATCATCGCCATCATCATCACTGTTGATACCAGGTAAAGAGAGACACATGTCGGCATTTGCAAATACACACATATCCGTGAGGTCTCTAAGAATATTTGCCCTCTGTGAAGCTCGAGGCATTTGGTGAAAGAGTCGTGTGAAGGGTTTGGTTGGTTGATTTGTAAGGAAGTCGAAGATGGACGAGGTAGTTTGGAAGTCGACTGCACTCAACAGCAGGTTCAGTTTGGGTCTGGTTCATCTTACCCGCTGTATATCTCAATCTCTCTCATCAAGCCATGGTGGCAAAAAAAACGGTAAGGGCGGTTGAATCTCTCTGTACCTTTTTTGGTAAGACGTTGGAACTTATAAATACAACATTTTTAGGGATTCGAGCAGGTATTTTAGACATGATTGCACCTTAAAAACCAGGATCTCTCGGTGAAATTCACCTGCTTGCAATCCCAAACTTGAACTGCCCTATTGATCAAACATAGAACAAGGAAAAGATGAGGTCAAAGCAGTAATATTTTGTAGATTTTTCTGATGCTCAAGGTCTTAGTCATTCAAGATTGGAAGAAATAGACTTTAAGGTGCCAAAAAATTGAAAATAGTGGTCAATATGTAGAGAAAACACGATGAAGAGGAAGTTGACAAAGGTTGATCCAGCCGGTGTTCATTGAATCATATGCTTGATGATACACAAGAAGGGAAATATATATGCCAGTAAAGGCAGGCAAGGTTGAAGCCCACAAGAACATGGTAAATTCACAATTAGCTAAAGTTGAATACTATCATTCGACTAGAAATAGGATTCACTCACAACATTCAAATTTCTATTGACCAAAAAAGTTAGGCCGGCGAATGAATCCTTCCATATTGGCTTGCTCAAAATGCTTTTCCAACACGGTTAATTGATCCTCTATCTCTTGTAGTCGAGGATCAAGAGCGGGTAGTCTTAACCGCCAGTGATGAGTTGCATACAAAATCTTGAGCTGAGGCCAAGTGTTATTAAACAGCATCATGTTCAGTGACCTGCAATGCTTTGAAGTCCTGTACGTCCATTCAAGACGACGTAGATATTTACAGTCTTGAAAGCTCTCTAGCAAGTGCGCGTTCCGGGTTGACAGCGACAATTCGGTCAAAAATGGAAGAGAGAATTTTTTTTCAGTATCCCAGCTAGGATCGATTTCCCAGCTGTCACCATCAAGCTTATAGGAAAATTTGAGATCAAGCTTTGTCAAGTGGGGGGCGATGTGATGAATTATCTGATGCGCCGAACTCAGTGATAAATCGCCGCATTCTAGGATCATAAGCTTAGTAATCGTTCTGGGCCAATTGTAAAGACACCAGTTTACATCTATATCTTCAATCTGCCATAAAGTTAACTTTGATAACGATTTTAGTTGAGATAGATTGAAGCCAAAAGAGCCATCGCCAGGTTTTTGTTGATCTTTAGATTCTGTAAATCCGTAACAATCAAAAGATTCAAGCAGTGGTAGACTAGCAACAAGTTTTGATGGGAATCCGTTCATGATTTTTATCGCGTCTCCACCTTCCAATGACAAGTGCCGAAGTCGTCTGAGACTTGATAATTGTTATGATGTGATAGTATGGATGTTGTGTGTTACAAGGTTATGACATCATAGTGTTATGCTAATACATGTTTCTCTCTTATAATATGTTTATAACCAAATTGTTGTTAGGTATATATATTATAGATTGGTTGTCATGATGGATTGGTTTCTTCTTCACCTTTCCTATTCATTCTAATCTTTCTATTCTAGGTAAGTTTATCACTACTATGAAATACTACCTTTCCTATTCATTCTAATCTTTCTATTCTAGTCCGTGATCCATCTTATCAGGTTATGAGCCCATCTCGTGAAGATTATAAGATAATCACACTTTGAATAGTCGGTTTCGAAGACTATCAAATCTCCGATACGTCTAGAAAACCGTTCTAGAAAACCTTGGAAAGGTCCGTCAACGATACAGACGATAAAGTTCTAATCGATCGACATAATACAAAGGGCTGAGATTGTCATAGAAGGGCTCCTCCTTCGCAAATTGACCCGGAGGTTTACTACAGTTCTTGGAGAGCATGACTTTTAAAGTTTGAACATGGGCACCTTGTCTGACGAGAATATCTTCGGTCCAAAGATCAATTGGTGCAGGAAGAGAAGAAGGAAACTCTAGTTTCTAAAATTTTGTATAATTGATCGACTGTGGTTAGCCCCCTTTCGTTCATTGACAAGTTGGCTTGAAGATTACTTACTCGCCATAGCCATGGACGACATAAGGAATATATCTGACGAGACGTCAGTGAAAAGCTTTGGGTACTATTCAAGATTGGGGAGTTTCGGTGCAAGTAGGTCATGTAATTCCCGTAAACTGGGCCGGTGATCATCACCCTACGTTCGAGCTTTTCTTTGTAAATTTTCCAGACTTCATCCACAGCTATGAAATCAAGCTGCTCGAGTATCTTGTAAAAAACTTCGATAGGGAGATCCGCGAGTCCCACAGGACGAGATTTATGTTTCGATTTCTCAATCTGAGTGATGTCTTTGACTTTGACGGAGGAAACTTCATGTCCTTGAGAATTGTTCAGAGGCGATAAGCGTCCATGTGAGATTTTTGATAGACCGAGCTCAGTAAAGATACCAAAGATCGATTCCTTTGACCAAATAAACCCTTCCGAATCGAGTTCATTGAAACACTGTCGAATAGAGTCGAGACGATCATCTGCTGGCTTAGTATTCTCGTGAAGGCTAGCAACGATATCACGCCAAATTCCAAGTTGAGCTGTGCGATCAGATGATGGCATCTTGATAAAGTTCTTCGAGGGGCTTGTCTCGTATCTTCAAGAGACTCAAGATAGAGAACCTGGCTGAGAAGCTTTGATGGAAAATGGATAGTCTATCGGAATCAGATTCTTCCAATACTTGACCGCTCAAGGGCTTGGAAGAAATCCGGAAGCCGAGGAGCTCTTGAGACTTGTCGACTACGCTTCTAAGATACCACCTGCCCAAAGTTTGTTATCGAGAAAGTTTGACTAAGATAATATCACGACTTCGAGTTACACGATAAAGGGATCCAGAATAATGTAGAGGAACACGTATGAGTCAACTTTGACGGACCTCAATAGAGGATGACAGATGATGATCCAGGAAAAGAATCCAAATTCAATGGCAATATCAACGGTAAAGCGGAAGAGATACCATGACGTCATCAGTGACCAAGTCCCAATAATCCTCCAGAACCTCCATCAAAAGTTAAGTTTGTCGATAAGACCTCTCCGGGGTCCTCCCTCGCGCCAAAGGTCCGAGGCTTGAGCGAGGCTGTCACACTCCCCACAGGCTCAGCCCACCACCAGATCACACAGGACGGGGTCTCATCATGATCTGACATGCTCCCTCTGAAACCCTGGAGAACTATTGACTATTGCAGCTATGTACCACCCTGACGGTGGATAACTTGCAATGGTGCTGTCAGAGAAGAATCTGTTGCATACGATGTTAAGATATCACAGAATGCTGAGATGCCAAGTTTGTATCTCTCTCATTCCGAGTTGTACAAAAGAATTTGTTATAACCATCTTGATGAACCTTTTCCAAAAAAATTGAAATCTTCTAAAGGATCATAAATAACCTCCCCAAAGCTTTCCAGAATCCAGCCCCATGCAGGGAAGAAGCTTGAACATGGGTTGTATTCACTGACAGTAGCTATAACTATTTAGAAAGAATCAAAGATCATGATCATTAAAAACAACCACAAAGATTAGATGAAATATTGTAGTACATATACAGAATAATAATCGTTTAAGAAAGAAAAGAAGAAAGAAACACCAATTCTTTGATATGTATCATGTCAGATCATGTCCAGCCTCAAACTCAAAGTTCACAACTCAACCCAAAACAGATCCTGACTTCAAATCCCATAATTCAAACCCATAAAGATTTCCCTTTCCCTTTCCATTTCCATCATCACTAATCTTCTCTCTCCATTCAAATTCATAATCATCACCAAATCCAATATACACACCTCTAACTAATCCATACTTGAAAAAAGTTTCACTAGATGGCATTGGTGAATCAGGTTTAGTTTTTTCAATCAATGTCCAACTTTCTTCAAATTCACTTTCACTTTCATCTTGATTTGGATTTGGATTTGGATTTTCTTCATTCCTTTCTTCAATCATTCTATAATTCATATTCTCAATCCAACCATTCTCATCACCCTCCAATTTGTTTTTTAACCAGTTACAACCAACTTCCAAAAAATCGCCAGTACCACAAGACATGATTCCCATCACACCAAATTCTTTATTCTTTAAAACCATTTTATCTTTTTGATTTTTAACTTTTCCAAATTGATTTAAATCAATCAAACTTTTAGAAAGCGTTAGATATTTAATACTATCGATCACCATAGAAGAAATCTTTAAAGTTTCTTCTAATTCGTCTTCTTTAATCCCTCGTTCAGTTGCAAGTGTATAAACTGTCTTTTTAGCAAACGTACTTGCAAGCCAACTCGTCAATCCCAAAACCTAAACTCAAAAAACCAAAAAATTCAATCCTTTCTTCAGTCATTCTGAATTTTCCTTTCCTCATCAGGCGGGGTTTTCTTACCTGAGGAGTAGCAGCAGAAACTATAAAACTATTAGTAGCCAAATGAGCCAAAACAGTCGAAGGTCCAACAATTGGTGCTAATCCTAAAACAGTCAATGGGATCGCAACTAATCCAATCGTAGCACCAGTAATGGTGATCAATCCAATGGTTTGTGCTGATTTGATAGTTGAAAATCGGTTATTGAATTCATCTTGTCTACATTCAAATGTAAACCTACTCACAAAGAAAGAAAGAAAAATCACGCATTAGTTTTTGGTTTTTTTGGCTTCCTTCTTGACAATGGAAGGAAAACTTACCATACACTTCCTACTTTAATTTCCCATGTTTCTTGTGGTTTTAAATTGTTTTGAAAATGAATTGGTACTAAATGTGAAAGTGATAAATTTAAATTTAAAGAAGTTCGATTATGAATTTTAATCTTTGGCATCTCTTCTGGTATTGTATCTGTGTGTGTGTTACACCTTGAAATTGGTTATCCTTCTTGATGGTAAAGCTTTCAATGATTTGTTGTTAATTTGATTTGTTTTGGTTCTCAGATTTCGTTATATCCTACTAGAAAGAACAAAAAAGGTTCTAGTTTAAATACCATGCGATCCTTCAGCTTCATCATAACTGTATACATACTTAGAACCCCGTTCAAACAAATCTCAAAATTCTTTGAGAAATTATCTTTTTCAAACATGACTTCAGATGTTTTTATTGCTGAGACTTTTTCATACGTTTATGATCGCAGTTGATAATGGATATAATTCCTCAGTCTTATTCAACATGCTCATTCTTGCAAATTGCAAAGTCATGTCGTCAGACTCAGACTCATAGACACTTGATCATATTTGCCTCATTGATCTCCTCTCATACTTCGTGTGGCCGTACTTTATGACATCATAATGAAACAAATTACGACTGTTGCTAAGATAATTCGATACATTTTCAAAATAAAAAAATATACAATGATGTTAAAGATATAATTGCTACAAATCTGATAAACCACTTAAACATTTATAAAACACTGATGAATGTCTATTGATAAAGAGTAACGCTTGGATCCTACTTTTCTCTTCCACCCAAGACCTCTCTTTAAAGATCAAAAGCATCAGACTTCCAATCATTCTCATCCACACCCTCCTTCCTACCCTCCTCAACAGCTTCCACAAACTCATCAACTTTCTGCAACTTGTTCTGAACAGCCACTCTAGCCTCTTCAACAACCGTACCCGCAATCTCTTTAACCCTTTTCAAGTCTCCACCTTTACGTCCTCCGATCCCTTTCCCTTTCAAAAGATTATCTCCTATCCCAATCGAAATCACGTGCGATTTATCTTCAGCTTCGATTTTCAAATTCGTTCCGTAAAGTTTTTTCTTTGGACCTTCACCTTCTTCACCCTCTTCTTGAGGTGAAGTAGAAGGTTTAGATGAACGAGATCGATCCCATCTGGTTTGAATTTGGTCAATTAGTTCTTCAAGTAATTGAAGTTGATGTGTGATATAACTTTCAACTGTTTCTGATAATTTGGATTGTAGGTATAATGCTAAACCAGGTTTAAGGAACCAATTCAGTACTGGATGAGTAGAATCATGAGGATACAAACTTAATCCCTTTCATATCCAACCATAAAAAAAACCCATCAATATGATGAGAAATTCCTCATATCCGAATGAGACTGAAGAGAAGCTTACTTGAACATCAAAATGAGTGGTTTTAACCTTAAAAAGTCTTGCGTCTTTCTTATCTCTATTTTCGTTCTCATTCTCTCCTATTTCGATTTCCATCACCAAACTGATCCCATCCTCATTTCCCATCCCCACAAAAACATCCAGTAAACCTTCATCTTCAAATACACTAGTAGTCAACCTACTCAACCAACTTTTCACAGGATCGATTTTCTTTTGGAAATAAAATCCTACATCTTTGGTGTATAATCTTAATCCTCTTATAACTAAAGTTTGGGTTGAAGTGATTGATGAAGTATGGATGGATGATGAGGTGGTTGTAAGGGGTGAAGTATGCTTAAAATTTAGGACGTTTTTGTTGGTTAGACGAATTTGGTCTGGCATGAAACTTGAGGTTGATCTTAAGGTTAATGGCTTTTTGTAAAATGAAAGTAATATGCAATCACCATCATGAGCTTAGATATGAAAGAGAAGGGAATTCACTGAAGGTAAAGACTTACGTCAATAGCAAACTCGAATTCTCGAGATACAAACTCGATCCTTGGCAATGGGATTTCCTAAAGAAACATTGTACATCAGAACATGCTGATAAGGTACACATAGTATGCAAATAAGTTTACTCAACTTGAATCATAGCCAAAATTTTGGGCAAAAGATAAACCCAAAGCTCCTTCCAAATCCTAGACTTGGAAACTTTCCTCTTAACCCCTCCCACTGATTTTTCTAAAACATCAAACTGAAACTGACCAATCAAATCAGCCAAACTTTTAATTAATTTAATCGAAAGTTCATCATTGATGATTTCTTCTTTCATTTGACTGATAAGTTTGATAAGTTTTTGGATGGGAGTTTGAAACTTTTCGGGTTTAATATGTTGCCAGAATTTGGTTAAGATGGATTCTAATTTTTTATAAAATGTTGAGGTGTAAACTAATTCTGAATTTTCTAATGATTCTGAAATCAATTTATGAAACTGTCAAACCCACCAAACCAAAAGATCAGTTCTCATGAAATTCCCAGCAAAACAAAAATCAAGAATAAGAGTGTAGGGAGATACTGACCTCATCACTAAGTTTTTTTAATTCTTTATCATTTTTTAAAATTTCTAAAACTTCTTTCAAACTTTCACCAAACTCATTCCATTTCTCTTTTCCAGTAAATTGACAAACCAAATCGAATCCGATTTCAAAAACCTCACTAACTTCCTTATGACCATCAATTTCATCACTCAAATAATCCGCATACTCCCCCAAAACCTCACCCAAACGACTCAAACTATTCAAAACGTTTATTTTTAAAGTATGATTGATTCGAATTAAGATGGAAACCAAAGATTTCGATATTTCATCAATCAAGTCTTGAAGGTTTTTTGATTTTTGGTTTGGAATGATGATTTGGATAAGTAAATCGATTGTATCGTTTATTAAGTTTCGGAAATCAGTTGATGAGAATAACAAGTGTAAGAAATCTAGAATCGATTGAGATACTTCTTGAGGTGTTGATAATCCTATTGTAAGATCGATTATCAGTGTTTTGTACAGAACGGTAAAGAGAGAAGAAAGTGAATTTACGTTTACTAGTTGAAGGTGGTTCGATGATCGGTTCAAGATCGAGGTTTGAAGTAGCATGAAGTAATCGTTGAAACTGATCCTGAGCTACATGTTCATAAAGAAAACACGATTAAATCATGATGATACGATATCCAACGAAGCAGTTTACCATTTTTTGAATTCCCAAATTGACGGAAACACTCAAGAAAAGCTTTTAATGAATCGACGATTTCACTTGTCGAATCGATAAAGATGGGAGACTCAAGTAAAGAGTTTAGGATGAGATCTAATTGAGATTGGGTTGGTAATTTGCCTATACTCAAGGCTGAGATGAATTTACCAAAGTGATTGAGATTCAAAGACATCATGGATGGGTACTAGGTAGGTATTTAGTGCTTGGATGGATGATAGCTTCAAATGGATGGTGCTACTACTAGCTAGTAAATGGATTGACCAGTAATAGTATCAGTCTGACTCTTCAATCCTCTCATCTTCCTAGATGGATTACAATTTTCAGACTATCTTGACAAATTCAATTTCCAAATTCAATTTCAAATTATAAAGCTCGTGACTGGCTGTTCCAAATCTTCAAGCTGAGCAAACTTGCACAAAGAAGGTAAGCTAAATTCATTCAGAGGTAGCCTGAATGGTCATGAGTGAGCTCTAGTCTCATCATGTTCACGACTTCATGCCACATTGCGATGCGCACACCTCAAATTGTTGCACGATGTCCAAGTCTTCAAAGTGACCCAAAACCAACCAGCTCGATTATAAATTGCCATGACATTGATGGTTGAGAGAAGCCTTGGTAATCAAAGTCACTAACCTAGTCCTATGTAGCTAGTCAGAGTCAGACCTTCAAGTTGCGTGTTTGTTTTCAATCTTAAGAATATATCTCTTCATTCTGGCTTTCCCTGTAAATATGTCCATCTCACGATCACAATCTTCCATGATCCTTCGTCACTTGTCACCTCAGACTACATTAGTTTCGTCTGTTCAACGCCGCCAGCGGTATACATTTGTTTACTTATTTATTTCTAACTGATTTGTATCAATCATCCTTGGTATTATTACAATCTCATCATAGTTCTGTGCCTCTCCCTTGTATTCCACATTTCATCGCCTAGCGCGGACGACAAACTTACTTGAGCCAATCAAAGGAGGAAAGTAAAAGATGATTAGTCCTACACTCAATCAACCTAATGCCTTCATTTCGCCTTCCTCAAAGAATAATGACAACTCACGTCCTCCTTTTCAATTCAATCCTACTGACTTTTCTTCCACCTCCGGAACAAAAACGCAACCCAATGGGGTAATTCTTCATCCCTCAATTTACAAAAACCTTCCCAGACCATCACTGACATTTGAAAAAGTCGCATATATTTGTAGCACCCTTGCTTGTGGTCTATCTGTTATCTTACATCCTGTTTGTTATTTCACCTTTGTATTCGTAGAATCGTGACTAATCTGTCCACTTTGCTCAGACAGTTGGGTTTCCTGGGACGCGGAGTGAGCATTCGTTACCGGTGTAAGGCTGCCTGGTTTTTCAAGAAGGATCAACGTATGAGATATTCAATATTGCATCAAACTTTACAGATACTCACTTATATGCTATAACATGTCGTTCTTTTCTTCCAACTCAGGAGGCTTGATTTTACCTAACACTTGCTTTTTGATTTCACTCTTCAATACTTTCTTTGTCATCACCGAGTTCACTGATACCATTTTTCTGGTGATAAGCTCATTTGGACATGCGGTAAGCAAATTTGCTTACTCCAATGGTTTATCAGCCTGAGCAATGTTCATTTACTAATTAAGACATGCTCAATTAGCTCTACAATGAAAGATACCGCATCTCTGGTTTTGTATGGTTCACTTTATGGTTATCTGGATGGTACGTTCATACTTCTCAAATTCTCTTAAAATCTATACTCATGTTCATATTATTTCAGGATGCTTTTGTGGGGCATTGCTGCATGTTCTATGGTGATTGCTTACGGGGAGGAAGACTTTTCCACCCGTTTTTTTCCACCCGTTTTGTGGTGTAAAAAAAGGCAGGTGGAAAATTGCATAAGGTGGGGGGTCTTATGGAATTTTCCACTTTTTTTCATTTTTTCTCGCAAGTGGAAAACAAAAGGAGGAAAACCTAGGGTGGAAATTTGCATGCTGAGCCCAGCAATATCTAATTTTCCACCTCATTTCTTGCCACCTAAAAAGCGCGTGCAAAAGTCCGTGTGTAAAACTACATCCAAGGTACCTGAGATCGACTTTTCCACCCATATATTTGCACTGAGGTAGGGATTTGCACCCTTGCTTTACACCCAAAGCGAATAGCTTGGTGTAAAAATGGGCTTTCGTGGTCAATACTCCATTTGAAAGGACGGGTTGCTTTCAACTCGTCCTTTTATGCTTTTTCAAAAGCACAAGGTGCTGTTCCTCAAACGAATATAAATACTCCCAGACTTTCGAAGCAGATCAATTCCCATCTGAGCATCGCAACATACAATCAACGGGCCATTTCACTTGATCATATTCAATCGCCTTTTGTTGGAAGGCAGTGTGCCAAATCAATAAATCAATTGATCCTTTTCAAATCACATCATACCAAAAGACCAAATCAATAAACCTCATTTCACTCAATCGATCATACTCAATCGCCTTTTGTTGGAAGGCAGTGTGCCAAATCAATAAATCGATTGATCTTTCTCAAATCACATCATACCAAAAGACCAAATCAATAAACCTCATTTCTCGTGATTTTATTCAATTGCCTTTTGTTGGAAGGCAGTGTGCCAAATCAATAAACCAGTTGATCATCATCATACCTGGAGAACAACCATACAAAATATAGAGTCTCCACCCTCATTGCTAGATATTTTACGTATCCATTCCAAAGGTATAATCCAAAACCACCAAACAGTTTCCATCACTATATTTGATCGATAAATGGACTGAGGCAGATTGATATAGATATTATGGAGGAGATGGATAGTTGAAACATGGCTTGATGGAGAGGGACAGGACGGATTGGGAATAGAAATATGGCAGCGAAAATTTTTAACAATCACCCTGTTACCAATTTTCTTTTCCTTACAATCAGATATCTTCCGAATCAAATAGCTTTTTCTTGTTTGTCTCACTCTCTCGACTATCCTTTAGAAGACCTCAACTTCAACTTTCAAAAAAGGCTCATCTCGATCTCTCTCAAAAATGTCCTCATCCAACAAGTTTACGCAAGATAGTCCAAACACCAAGGCAGGCATTCAAGCATCCCAGGCCTTAATCAACTCAAAAAACCTTGACGAGATAGTGGATATTCCACTAGATTGCTTTATCGGGGAGGATTCGAAACTTGACTCGCAAGGTTACCCACTGTATCCCAATGGAAACACTGTCTGGATCAAGCACCCAGATGTTGAAGCTCCCCTCAATTTCGGAAAAGTTGGTTTTAGTTACACATCAAGAGTCTCATGGTCAAAGAATAAACGTATCAAGTCAACCAAGTTCAAGTGCCTCGGAGTACTGATGTGCAGTAATGATTTATGTGATTATTGTGGGCCACCCCCAACTGGAAAGGGGAAGATCCCGGAGCTCATGGCACAGTGAATACCCCTTCACTCTATCATACAATTTGGATCCTCATGCTGATAAACTGTTCCAGACACCCTACCTGCCTTGCACCACGCTGCAGCAAAAAGCTAGCTCACATAGATTGTGAAGGCACACACACCCAAGTTGACGTGGATATGGTCACAGGCTGGTCAAAACTTACTCATTCAGGCATCCATGGACACCCTTGGCCAGATTCAAAGAAGCCTGATCTGTTGTCAAAAGCAAAACTTGCTCAAGTGATTGTGAATAACCCGGATACAGCTCCTTTTCTACTCCGGGTATGTGTTTTCTTTGCGATCAAATTTGCAGCGACTATATTGAGATGTGATTGACTTGATGTGTGATTATGGATGCACAGGTTGGTCGATCAAACGCAGGGCAGGCTCCTATCAAGAGTGTAAACCAAATACATCCATCTCTGGGTCATAAAGACCGTCTGTCTTATCTTCGGCGTGACATATTGGTCAAGGCGGGCCTGATGCCCGCAAAAGCTAGTGATGGAGGCGGAGACAAGCTACTTCTAGATATGTTTCACTGGAATCAGTAAGCCACCTTGATCAGCTTCTACCTGTTTCTTCCGCTTGTCTGAGCATTACCTTCTCTGGTGTTTCAATTTTATTAATCCAGCCAGGGGTTGAAGATAATCTCATCATCATTTATGGACAACGAGGAGCACTTCACCTTCCAGACCCAGTGGATGGCTGAACGGCTGATGGATCGTGACGAAAAGAATGACGTATATCGAGGTGGACTTTTATCGGATGTTACATACAAGTTTTTTGAAAATGGTTATCTCCTTACGACATCTATGTACTGTGAAGATTTAATGAGATGGATTCCAGTTCAACTTACTTGGTTGCGAGGTCTCAAAGTCAGCCATTATAAATGTCATTTTGTCACTCTTCTGAAACAATTCTTTAAGGCCTCCATGACAAAGCATGAATGCGAGATCCTTTCTTGCCAAGTTGTAGACTTCTCGATGTCCCAAAAGGAGGGATTTGTACAAGCTTATATGGAGGTTTTTGGTGAAAGTGACCGTGCCCGGGTCATGCGATTGCTGAAAGGTTGTCAGGAGCACTTTTGTCAGCAGGTCACCCGAGTCAAGCGCAACCATAAAATCATTCCACCACACTTAGAGGTTATTATGAGCTTTTTCACTGAAATTCATAAGGGGGTGATGTTTGCTTATTTATGTATTTCTCATTGTGGAAATATCAACAGTCTGACTTCGCCGCACTTGCAATGGGTTTGCTACAAGAAAAGGAAGACGGGGGAAAAACTCACGAAGAAAAGCTAGAATACATTCGTCGAAAGTTTCCTAAAGTAAAGCGATGGTTAGACTGGTGGCAAATGTCAGATGTTCAAGCAATGGTATTTCCAAGTCGTCGGCCCCTCACGGAAGACTTGCCCGATGCAGACCATGGATTACCTGACAAGACAAACGCACAAGAGTCAATGCATCGAATATATTACATGTTGTGGTGAAATATAATTTTGTCTCTAGAATCAATCTGATTTGTATATAGCTGACTCATAGTTACATCCACCTGTGGGTTCTACCAGTGACGGTAAGACATCCTTGCAAGTTGGGATGGTTCAGCTCTTTGCATTAGTTCGCTGCCATGAGCATGATCATCAGCAGATTCTCCGTGGTATCCCGGTCGAATACGGATCTCAGAGCAAGACCTACACCTACATTGCTCAGTCGCTTGGTCAGAAGAAGCCTGCAAAGCGGAAACATGAGAAGACTGACGGAAGAGCTCCAGATACTACTGAGGCTTTGATTGGCAAGGGTGCAAAGCTTGGGCGGCCTAAAGGAAGTCTCAATGTTGACCGCAATCCGGTGACTACCTACCAGAGTTATTCAGCCTCAGATGTAGCAACTTCTAGAAATCGATGTTGGATGGCTTCAGTGTTAGAATCAATGTATTGCTTGTTCAGCCCTCATTGGATTCAAGGATCTCGTGGACGGGAAACCAACATCTTTACGATTATCACCTATCATTTTGACTCATGTGCAACCTACGAGCTCAATCAGTCCGGTGGGATCAAATCCATACTCACTAAAGCACAGAATAAGATTGCTCGTGCTCTAGATAAGAAATATCAAGGTTCATTTTGGCCTGGATGTTTTGCCTCTGCTGACTATTTCATCGAAGTCATTCTTGATAAATCAAAAAATAAAGCTGTAATCCTCAAGACCCTCTTCAATTTCACCAACACTTTACAATATCATTGTGCACATTTCCCAGAGAAGCATCACTCTGAAGATACCCGCACTGAGAACACTATCAAAATCACTCGTAATGCATTTGATGGTGCCGAAATCGATCATCACAACATTTCAGCTCTCCTTGAACAGTGGACAACAACCGGAATCACTATCAAATGTGGTAGAGTCTGTACTACATGCAAAGAACACCAAAAAGCACATTATGAGGAAGAATCAACATCGACTCCTACCACACCATCATCAGAATCTTCAACTGTGGAAGTGGTAAAACAAATACCAAATTCGTCCTTTAATCCTCCAGATTTAATCAAGCACTCGACACTCAAACTCGAATCCAAGCCGCTTCACCTTTACTTTCATCTTGAAGTCACATCAATACTAGACTTGGATGAACGTGCTAGGTTTATGAGCAAGATGGATTGGCCGGCTACTTTGACACTTAATGGACATAGATACTTATTAATGTCTCGTGGCTACTGGAATGCAGCTCACTTCTGGACAAAGGTCGTACGGAATCATGATGGATTACCTGCAGTTTGGCTTTTTGATGATAGCAAAAATGCAGGCTTTGCACGCCTAATAGATCGTAAAATCTCAAATATTGGCGGGCCGTCTCCAAACACCAGTTGGCTTTTCTACTCGCGCGAATCCACCATAGAAGAGGATTCTTCCCTGCGTAAATCAGTCGAGCTTATCAAGCGTAGTAATCCAAACTATCCTGGATTCATTACCTCTCAAGGTGTAGCTGAATTACTTGCACCTCATCGACCTCAGATACTTGAATCAACTAAGGAAGATTTATGTGCCTCAGATGGAAACACAGATGAACTTTTCTTGGAAACTCGAACTGGTGTGCAATCATTTTTTCTATGTGATCCCTTCCACAAGCTCTGATCTATAAAATGTGATTACAGTAAACAACCATGCAAATAATGTTAAGGTAGATAAAAAGGTCAAGGTCAATCAAAAGGTTTCAGTTTTAGAAGCTGAAGTTGATCCTTCAACGGCGGAAATTGATGGGACAGCACCATCCAAGAGGCGTAAGGTCAACAAAAGGGCAGTTTTGACAGATTCAAAAGATGTTCTTGCAGCAGGTGACACTTCAACGTTGAAACCAAAATCTCCAAAAGGTCAGTAATTACATATTTACCCTCACTTAAGGCACAGCTCACATGTTGCATGTTGTTTGTGCAAAAGCAGTAAACAAAAAAACTAAAGGTTGGAAAGGGTGGGCTATTGTTGAGGTTGAGAATAAAGCTCTTGACAACACTGATGTAGGAGTATTCAATTTCCATGTTACAACTACACATGTAACCAGGCGTGACACACTTAGGAAGAGATGTCACAGAGGACACGTATTAGTATCTAGATCACAATGCTTGTACTTTCCTCTTTCTCCTCATCTGACAATCTACATAGAGGAACCAGGATACCACGTCTTCACACTCCGTCCCCAGATCCCCGTCCTGATCATAACATTCCAAGAGTCAATGGAAGAAGGTAGTGTGCGGAAGTCAAAGCGTAAGAGATGAGGAGCAAGACCTTTGTCGCTCCGCTAAATCACCTATTTTCCCGAGCGCAGCGATTTGGCGCTATCAACAAATGTCAAATCGCTCCGCTATAATGTTTGAAGCGCTATGGGTTCTTAAAGCGGTGTGGCGTTGAAAACCGCTCCGCACCGCTATGGTCGTTTCTCTCAGCGGATAGCGCTCCCAAGCGTGTTGAAGCAGGGGTATTTTTGGGATCAAGTATTGACTCCAGTTGTGTTATGTCATTGGGTGCAGAGTGGGGATTTTTGAAGGAACAAGAAAAAAGTGAAAAAAACGAAAACAACTTTTTTGGTGTATATTTTGTAATTTTTGGAGGTATATAAACGCGCACAAGCTTTTCTTTGAGCTATCCTTTGATTTAAAGAAGAAGACACACAATTTGTTTTGAGTGTTTTTAATTGTTGGGTTAAGAGTGGAGACACAAAAGGGAAAATATAAAAGATAACAACTTGATTATTTTTTAGCTTTGGTGCTCGAAGCCTCATAAGCTTTAAGGTAGGCTGCAGCTTCAGCAAATTTACCAGAGAGAGGAATTTTAGACTTCAACCACTCGCGTGCACTGACAAGCCTTGAGATCATCCTCGCCGTTAAGGAAGCCCGCCCAGGGACCGCGATATCCGCTGCCGAAGAGAAGGTCCTCTCGCAAGGGCAAGAGGTACCTGATAAGCCAAGGTAATTACGAGCAATGGACGCGAGGACTGGGAAATCATTCTCATGCTCCTATAGTGTGGGTAAAAACAATGTTAGAGTGGCAATACTTGGAGATGAATGAGAGAGTCGAAAGGTAACACACCCTCAACCAATCCAACTCGGATTGACCAGTAAGCAACAGATGTGCACCTTCCATATAATCAAATCGTTCCTCCCGGCGTTTATCAGCAGGTGACTGGGTGGTCACTTGTGTGGTAAACACATCAAATTGCGAACAGATGGGGTGAGGTGAGATAGAAGTGGATGAAGTTTGAGAGGAATCGATATAATCTGAGTTTGGTGTAATAGGGTCTTCGGGCCATTGAGCTAAAGCTTCATCAAAGACGAGTTGAAAAATCTTCTTGGCTCGAACAGCCTCTTTGGGGTAGTTGAGATCAAAGAATCGGATCCGGAACCGAGGATTGAGAATGGTTGATATGACAATGGCATCGGAGGCGACAGCTTCTTCTTGATACCCTTCGAGCTTCTTCCGCATTAACACAAGCATGGCCTCCAGATCCGGGTCCTTACATGCATCGATAAGATGATCAAGCTCAAGAACCATTCGAGAGTATTCGGCGAGTAGGATACAACCCGTCGGTGTGTCGCTCTCCATTCGCTTGGTAGCGTACAAGAACACCTAAACGGAGATTGTTGTCAATAAAAAAAGAAACAAATAAAAGATGGGAATGTCAAAAAAACATACCTGAAGGATCTTAACGAGTTCCTTGATCAAATCCCATTCATCAGCACTTATGTGCAGTCCCTGATAATAACGAGCTTTTCGGTCACTGAGGAGGATAGCATCCACAACCTACAGTCGGAATTGAGAGATATAAGCAATAAGATTGACAAGTGATATTAATTGGAATAACCGAAATTACTTACATCACGTGCGTCGCTGAGACGTTTGAGGTAGTCGGCGTCGATATTCCAACGCACACCCCACCCAGATATAGGGTTGCAACCCTTATAGTCCATTTGCTTTGCCTTGGCAATGAACTCTTGTCGTCTAGCAGAGCTTCTCGTACACAAGCCATTGAACTTTTTGGCCTAAATGACAACATCATTCAGTGATGGTAGACCGAGCAGAGGGGGAAAGTGAAAACAAACGTAAGGGACTTACTTTACGAACCGCATGAGCAACTTCAGAAATAGGTCCAACCTCTCCATCTTCACTATCTGAATTGATGTAGTTGTTGATGGGTGAAGCATTCGATTCTTCGTCCGGATTGGAATTGTCTTGCTCATCTTCTGAAGACTGAAAGTTGATGTTTTCATCACCGTCGTTCAAAGTCATAGTCGGGATAGCCAAAGTGACTCCGGGTAAAGTGGTAGGCTTTACATGACCAGCTCTCATACCTAACGATTTGAGGCCTGCTTTGACTACCAGGCCGATCTTGTGAGTATAACATTTAATTTGATTGACAGATGCATCCCAGTAGACTGGATCCTCCGCGTCCGAAAACATTGTTGATAACTCGTTGGCCATGGTGGCATTGGAACTGGCTGAGTCGGTTGTCTGGGCTAACATGTAAGAGTAGGAATCATAAATATTAGCTTGGATGGAATGAAATAAACAAAAAAAACAAGATGACTGATCTTTTTGTGAAGACCATTTGCGATCAGGAATTGCCCAACAGGCTGAGCAAGGAGGCGTCCAGCATGGTGCCAAGTTACCAAGTTGAGGGTGAGGTGGAGGGTCTGGAACTTCCAATTTTCATTGATATAGGTCGCCGATACACCGATGAACGCTCTACGGCGACCCTTGGTGGTCCATACGTCGTAAATAAGACAAAACTTACCCTTATTAGACTAAATGAAAGGAAGCTTGTAAGATCATCAGTATACAGATCAATATTAACCCAAAATATACAAAGAAGTGACATACTTGAAGCTTTCTGATGACAGTATCAGACAGCTCCTTGTAGATAGACTTGGCTGTCTCGGAGGCCCAGGTGATACCTCGGATGCTAGCGGAACGATTTGATAGCTTAAAGGCCGCGCGCAGAGGAGTATCCATGAAACGAGAGAAAGGAAGGGTGTGACGTAAGATCCAAATAACTAAGACCGTGTTGAGAATTTCAACACTGAAGGTTGACTGAGAGAGAAATGAATCAAGTGTGGCTTTGGGGTTGGAGGAAGCCACTCGAACAATATCGTCTTGCTGCTGTGCCCAACTTCGAGGTAAGTCATGCCCTTCCTTGATGGCCAGATGACGTTTCGGGCACGCTGGTCGATCCTTTGCCCCATCTCGATGGGAATACAGATTATAATGGGAACGCTTGCCTCTGGTGAAGAAGGCCCGGCAGTAACGGCACCTGAACCTACGTGGATCGTCCCCACTCTGCCATAATCAGAGGTCAGTAAGAGTCCTTTTTGAAAGACAAAGAGATAGTAAGAAGGTGAAAGGAACTAACCTCTCCTTTCACGTGGATTGGCTCCTCGTAATAATCCAACAATTTGGCAACACGACCAAGACAAGCTCGTCTAGGTCCCGAGGTCTCGATTATTTCAATGTCAGAGTCGACCTGATTGAGATCCATACCTTTAGGCACGTCATAGTCCTACATTGATGATAGTATTAGTTTTTCTAAAGTCAGTAATGAAGATAAGAAGAAATTTGAGGAGAAAATTCGAATGGAATGATGCCTACCTCCATTACGGTCCCTGATCGCTTCTCTGATCGCTTCTTCTTCTGCGGTGCTGGACGAGATGATGACGAATTTGAAACATTCCGAGAGGCAGAACTCTTTCTTTTGCCCTTGCCGAGGCTGACTACCTTTGTGACACGCTTCTTGAAAAGGGATTGAGCTCGACGAGGAGTGGGTGATGCAGGTGAAGGTGGGACCTGGCCTATTTCAACTTCAGATACACATTCTTCATCGGGTTCGTAACCACCTTCTTCAGATTCGTCATCGGGGATTCGAAGAGCTTGGCGAGAATCCGGTGATTGGATTACATAGCCAGGTCGAGGCCGTACAGGGCTACGGACTCGAAGCGATCTGGATGAGGTCGAAGGAGGAACAAGAGAGGGGACAGTTCCAAACATAAGTGTAGATTGAGTAGTGTCTTTTGTATCGGCAGAAGGCATGTTGTGATAGTAGACCAATGAGTTAGCGAGAAGAGCTATTCCTAATGCAATTGTTTAAGTGTTAGATTGAGCAAGAAAGAATATCTAGACAGATGATGACAGATGGGAGGAAAGAAATACAAAGACTTACCATTATGATATCCTTTTATAATCAAATCGGGAGGCTTGAGAAACTCATGAAACAATAGCATTGTTTGATCTGATTCTGGATCAAGTGAACGGATTGCTTGGGAATGGATATCGTGAGGCAAAAGATATGAGAAACAAGGTAGTCAGTGGGAAATTGAATTGTTGGGATGATGAGACAGAGATGTGTTGAGCTTGTGAGATTAGTGGGTGAAGGGATGAATTGCTGGGATTGAGATCCAAGGGTGATTCAGTGATGGGGTCGAGGGTTGTTGAATTGCTGGGATCGAGGGTTATGGAATGGATGGGTTGGACGGTTTCTGAGTTTGGTTACTAGTACAGAAGGCACCATGTAACCCTTGGGCCCCACCCCGTGGTGGCGCTTGGTGCGCTATAAGCGCTAGATGTTTTTGGCGCTCGGTTGCGCTATGGTGCGTCTTAGCACTGCGATGTTTCGCTATAGAGGGCGCCTCCCAAAATCGCTAATTATCTTGGGGTCCGACCATAGTTATAGCGCGGGTTGAAACCCGCTATCCCAAAAAAAGGCTAGCGCGAGCGGAGCGTGCGCACTGCTACCGCCCCGCCCTCGCTATCTCGGGCGGAGCGCCGGTACCGTTGTTGGGAGGATGGTATTGTTCTTGTCTCTCCTAAACTTGTTTGCTCATTTATTCAACTGGTGAATCAAATTGTTGCTTCTTTGTTTTCTCCTTTAATATTTCTATACCTTCTTTTTTTGTGATCATTTCTTTCTCTTCTGGTATCAGTTCTGCTCCATCTAATTTGTTTGAACCTGTCAAATCATGTTTACCAGAAACCAAAGCAACACAAATTTTGAAGAGTAGAAAAAATTCTTTAAAAGATAGTTATATTTTTTATCTATAAAGGTTTACAATTGCCGCTTGAAGTGCATTTAACGGTCAATCATCAGGTATGATGATGTAATTAAAGGTATTTGATGAGTGGTTCAAAAAGTTAACTTGTATTTTTTGGCCCGGTCAATCATTTGGTACAATGATATAATTGAAGGTGTTCAAGTCATAGGATGCATCTCAATAATGAAAGTTCAATATCACATTGAACTTTTCCCTTTGAGCGTAAAAGGAAGGTGTAATTTTCTACATTGGTGGAAACAACTGGATGGAAAATTCTATCTGAGGTGGCTTATATAAAATTTTACACACAAATATTTTTACACTCATTTTCTTGTGGAAAGAATTTGGGTGGAAAATTGCATATTGCCGGGCCCAGGATGTAATTTTCCACCCTAGTTTTTCCACCTTTTGTTTTCCACTTGGGAGAAAAAATTGAAAAAATGCGGAAAATTGCATATGATCCCCCAGGTTATGGAATTTTCCACCCGCCTTTTTTTACACCACAAAACGGGTGGAAAAAAACGGGTGGAAAAATATAGGTCCCCATTGCTTACAAAGAAGGTGGATCCACTACGAGAGTTTCATCAAACCCAGCCAAATCCAAGCTATTCAACACATTTTTCATTTCAGGTGTAATCTTTGTTACTATCAGTGAGCCATGCCCATTATTGTTACGATCATGTAAAGATTGCTGACTACTCTGCTTGTATGTTCACAGCGCACATAGTGACCTTTGCTTTGACCGTTGCAAACCAGTTGGCCCTCTCTTCAGAGGCCCAGATTTATCTCTCTCACCTTCCAGGCTCAGGGACTTCTGTCACAAACCCAACATCAATGGCTCAACGGATCAATTCCGAAACCAAACTCGCATTAATTAGGGTATGAGTCATTTTCCTATCTCGAATGCCCTATCTTACTCATGACTTATGATTCTTCTATCCCACCTTCCTATTGCTCAAATCAGGCCAGCTTTCGGGAACTAGTCAGAGTTATCTTCTATGTATGTCACTCTTTTTAGAAGCGTATACCTAATCATTGAACTTACAACTGATCGAGAATCTTGACATAGATCCGACTCGCTTGGTCTTTATTTTTGCTGGCGGTCAGTCTGACCTCCCATCAAGTCATCTCCCAATAAAGTCATTATCCTAAAGCCCGTTGTGCATCACCTTCTGTAGCTGCTGCTACCACTTGGAATCAATCTCATAAGAATGTTACAAAAAGTCAAAACCACAAAACAAATCGAGAGATTAGGATCTTGTTTTCAATTCAATGATTGTGATCCACGTACTCGCGAGGATTCCAACATCTCCAACAGTAGTGAAAAAACCTTAAACCTAGAAGAATGTAGTGATGATTTGTCATTATTCAATAAATCTTCTAACAAGCCTGCTGTAAGACTCTCGAGAGGGAGTCTTCACTGGATAAGGCACAGGAGCAACACGGCTCGGAGGGTTATTCTAGAACCCGACTATAGATTTCCCAAAGACACAACTAGCTCCATCCGAAGAGTATTCGGTCAAGAAGAAACAATCAGAACATAGACTCTAACCAGAATGAAAAGAGATAACTAATATAGTGAAATGAGATAACTGATAAAGTGAAATGATATGCTCACCTAGCTCCATCCGAAGAGTATTCGGTGAAGAAGAGTCTTCTGGAGCTAGGGCAACGTGTCTAGTATATAATGCACCTGTCTACACCCATAATGTATGTATTCCGTCGCTATGTAACCCTTACATCCCTCCCCTTCTAAAAAAAATATGTGTGATCCTAAGGTTTCGAAAGAAAAGAAAAAAAACAATGGCATAACTCGCCCCTAAAAATTGACATGACTCGTCCCAACGCAAAGAAAATCAAATTTAAATGAGTCGTAATTGAAAAAAAGAAAAAAATTGAGAGAAAAAATTTTTAAATGGCTTGAGATGAATAAGAGAAAGAGATGTTAAATAAGCTATTTGAATCTTGAGGTGAATCATCTTGAAGTGAATTATCTTGAAGTGAATTATCTTGAAGTAGGTTATCTTGCATTGCATTCGTAGTGTCTTGCCGTCTTGAGTATTTTTCGTAACATCGTCGTTATGCCATCTGAAATGCAAACCAAGTCCAAATTGGATGCTCACATGTGTGGCCAAGGTATTGTTTTGACAAAAATTTATAGCGGCCTTGGCGGTGCATACTAAGTGGGAGGACTTACTTTTGGCCCTCTGAGCCTTGATCTACCTCCCTCCAACGATACTTCTTGAGCTTTGAGATGTGAAATACGTCGTGTGATCGGTCGTCTTCGTTCAACCTTAACCTGAAGTTGCGACCATCGTTAAGTGCTTCGATGACTTCGTATGGTCCATCGTATCGAGGCCTCAACTTTGATGTAGGTCGACCGTCACCTCCAACTATCTGCTGCCTATCCTTACTGTCTACTAATACCCAGTCTCCGACTGATAATGAATCACCTTGTCTTCGTCGACTGTTGTAGTGTACTGCCTGGGTTATTCGACTCGCCCACAACTTGTCGCGATATTGCGCCCATGCTGATTGACGGTGTTCAATCCATTTTGACACATTGCTTCCAACGTCATCAAGTTGACCTCCGACGGGGAATAGTCTTGGTTTTCGCCCATAAACAAACTCGAAGGGGGATACTCCTGTCGACACGTTGAGCGCGCTGTTGATGGCGAACTCAACTGCGGGTAGTGCGTCAAACCATTTGCCGTGTCGATTACCAACCAAGTGACGCAAAATTTGGACAATTGTTTTGTTCGACTTTTCACTTCTACCGTCTGCTTGGGGGTGGTAGGATGTTGTCAGATTCACATTCACATGCATTAACAGGTTGAGCTCTCGCCAAAATTTGGATGTCCAAGTCTTGTCGCGATCTCCAATCATGCTTCGAGGTGCCCCAAAGATCGCGAGCCAAGCGCCAAAAAGTCTTTGGGCCGTTCTTTCTGTTGAATCTGTTTGACAAACTGGGATTGCTTGGGTGAAGCCTGTCAGTCGGCATGTACATGAGAGAATCATGTCGTATCCCCGAACCTTTGGAAATGGTCCAATGAAATCAAGGGCTATATCTTCCATTGGCTGCCTAGGAACTTCGGTGGCTTGCAATCGACCTGACGGTAGTGTTGTTCGGGCTTTCAGTCTTTGACAGCTGTCGCAGGAACTCACAAATTCTTTGACTAGGGATGACATCTCCGGCCAAAAGAATTGCTCTCGAAGTTGTGCCAGAGTTTTCAATGTTCCTAGATGGCCTAGGGAAGCGTGCGCTTGCTCCATTAATTGTTGCCGTAGGTTGCCTGTTGCTGGTATGACTAAGCGTTCATCAACGTAGATCAAGGCGCCTCTCCATTCAGTCCTTTGTCGTAATGGAAGTGTTTTCTGGATCTTCATGCAGAATGGGTCGCTATTGTAGCCATCTTGGATCAGTTGAATCGTGTCCTTGTCGAGCGAGGCAGCTATTTGACATGCTGAGACTTCCTCGCTCCTCGAGAGTGCATCCGCTACGCTATTATCTTCTCCCTTGATGTAATTAAATTTCAAATCAAACTGAGATAGCGTTTCCAGCCATCTTGCTTGTCTGCGGCTAAGATTTCTCTGAGTTAACAGGTGTGTCAATGAATGGTGGTCGGACATTACGTTCACCCTCAAGCCTAATAATAGCAACTTCCACTTTTGCAACGCATTGACTACAGCAAGTAGCTCTTGCTCGTGTACCGGGTAGTTTCTTTCTGCCGGTGACATCGTTCGACTCTCGTACGCTATTGGTGATGATTGGTCCCACTTTGCACCTTGGAACAAGGCTGCTCCAAGGCCATGACCGCTGGCATCGGTGAATAGCCAGATCGGTTCGTCTGAGTCGTAGTCCATTTGTCGCAGTACTGGCAAGGTTGTTATGATCTTCTTGATATTCTCAAATGCCTCATCCTCCTTTTTTCCCCACTTGAAGGGCTCGTTTTTTCGTCTTGTGCTTGTCAATGGCGAAAGAGTGCCAACGTAATGTGCCAATCCATCAATGAATTTTTTCAAAAACTGTACGGTACCTAAAAATTTCAGTAGCTGCTTTTGTGATCCTGGTGTCTTCCATTTTGATATCTTTTCGACTTTTGCATCGTCTGGGCATACTCCATCTGCACTAATTTCATGACCTAGAAAGTTAATCTTCTGACGAAAAAGTTTGCTCTTTGTTGGTGAGCAGTATAAGTTTGCTGCTTTCAGACGCTTCAACACTTCCCTCACGTGTACTTCATGCTCCTCTACTGATTTTGAAAATACTACCACATCATCAATGTATACCACACAATAAGTTCCTATGATGTCCCCTAACGCCTCCTCCACTCTGCTTTGATGAGTTGCCGGCCCATTTGTTAATCCCATCGCCATAACTGTCCATTCAAATAATCCAAACGGCGTCTTGACTGCGGTTAAAGGGATGTCTTCTTCTCGCATCCTTGTTTGAAAGAAGGAGTTAATCTGGTCAATGATTGAGAAGATGCTACCTGTACTGACTAGCCGGACTGCCTCGTCCACATTTGGCAAGGGACTTCTGTCCTTGACGGTGTATTTGTTTAGTTTCCTGTAGTCGCACACCCAGCGTGGTAAGGCGTTCGGGTCCTTTTTGGGAATTATCATGGACGGCGAGGCGTATTGGCTTGTTGACTTTCGGATTCGACCTGCTTTCAGATGCTGATCAATGAGTTTTTTCCACGCAGGGAGGTACTTCTGCGGGTAGTTGTACTGCTTTTCGTTGATCACAACATTTGGATCTGTGAGTACAATGCGGTGTCTGACTTTTGACGCCACATTCTGCCCTTCAGGCGGAATGAAGTCATCTGGTTCATCATCCTCGACTGCTGGTAATTCATCTGGGAACAGTTCTGCGAATTCATTCAAGACTCTCTCTTCTCTCGCCGTCAGGTCACGTTTTTCTTTCACTCGTTCCAGGTTTTGCATGACACATGATACCATTGACTTTGTCATGACAGACGTAATTTCATTTTTCACAGATTGTTCAATAAGTATCGTCTTAGTAGGTACATGGATGACTGTGCGGTTCCTGAGTGATACATCTAAATGAAACTTTTCCAAGAAGGGTGTACCCAAGATGACATCGTATGTTGAACCCAATGGTGCGATTTTGAAAAAGGTGGAGCCAAAGCGCAACTTCGGATCTGCCGAGCTGACATTAGCAAAGCAGAATTCCTTGATCACGTGTGGAGCAGCGGTCGTCGAAATGGCCAAACTCACCTCTACAGGTGTCACAAGC
This sequence comes from Melampsora larici-populina 98AG31, assembly GCF_000204055.1. Lineage (NCBI taxonomy): Eukaryota > Fungi > Basidiomycota > Pucciniomycetes > Pucciniales > Melampsoraceae > Melampsora > Melampsora laricis-populina. The sequence continues at coordinate 1,135,421 of NW_006768778.1, forward strand.
GGTCTACGCGGGATTCTCGCCTTGTTCGCTGTTGCCTCCGACATTAGATTGGTCTCGGCTGCAGAGTCAATTAATGCACGTAAAGGAGTGCCGTTAATTAGTAACTCCAAAATGATTGATTTTGTGCGAGTTTTGTTTTCAACGCACCCTGCTGCCTCCTCTTCTTTCATGTGAGCCACCAGAATACGGTCCGCCTCCTCATATCTTTCTAATTCACTTTCAAACATCTCTGGAGCCTCGCTGAACGATCGACCTTGACTTATTGCTCTAACCGGGATTGGTTGTGTTGCTTGCGCTGGTCTTCCCGCAGGTCTCTGAGTAGGAGCGCCTGCTGGTGCGACAGGTCTGGACGGCGTGTTTGTTGGCGGGTTTGAGCGACGCTGTGGTCTAGGTCCGGGGTCGAAAACACTGAGGGGCGGAAGACTGATGTAGGGTCCTTTGATTGGTCCTTGGCAATGCGGATTGCCACATTTTGTTCTACATGCTGAGCAAATACCTAGGTGGCGGAGGTATTGGTGGAAATGCCACGCGTAGTCTGCGCGTTGCTCAGCGGTGCGACGGTCGTTCGTGCCGGAAGCGTTCATTGAGTTGGCTTGTCGCAAATTGGGTGGTTGGTATGCAGGTAAGCTTGGCTGGAGATTTCGTCTAGGAACCATGTGGCTGGAGTCAAGTAAAAGCCAGATGTCCGAAGCGCTCGCTACAAACTCGAGCCATTTAAAAGGTGTGACTTTCAAGAGACGTCGATCTGCGACCCATCGTTGGAAGACCTCTGGTGCGCCCCAGACAACATATTCAGCCAGATTTTTCAAGTTCAATGAGCTCTCTACTTCGATAAGTGTGTACAGATCTCGAGCACGGTTAGCGTAGGTCTTGAAATCTTCGCTTTGTTTCATCTTCAGTTGTCGAATAGATTTCTCCGCGTCGTCCAACCAGCCTGTCGGTAACGTTGCTATAGCCATTGAATGCATGACTTCGGACCAAGGTAGTCCTGCCAACTCATCCTCCGAACGTCGTAACCAATTACCTGCCCGAGGCTCCACCACGATTGACCCCAAGATGATCAGCCGCTCGCCGATGTCGTCTAGTTGCTTTAGTCGGAAGAATTGTTCGACTAGACGGCGCCAGTTGAACAAGGCTGCAGGGTCCTCGGCTGGTCCCGTGAACTTGGGGGCCTCTGACAGTTTGATGTCGCAGGCACGTACCAGTTTGTCGGAAGGGTCCGCTTCATGTCGATTTACAACAGGCTGGGATTCTTGTCGTAGTGCTGGTTGCATGGCCTGAGCGAAGGAGACTCGCCTTGCTGTGCCGGGACTCGTCGCGTTTTCGGCTTCACGCCATCCAGGGCTCGGCTCAAAGACGTAGGCTGATGGTGTCGATGAGGCCGGATGGGTTGACTGAAGTGGTGTGGTTGTCGTGGCGTGTTCCGGAATGGCTGGTAAGGTCGTTGATGTACCTTCCTTCGGCGGGATTCTGGGCCCCAGTGGTGTCGGGGTGCTTGGCGATTGTTGTTGCGACATGGTGCTACTGAAGCGTGCCGTGCCAGCAGATGATCGTTGAGCCGAAAGGAACTGAGACATCGACGCCTCGAGAGCATTGATGCGATCCCTATCAGATTGAAGGGCCGCGATCTCGACTTGGAGTCGTGCGATTGTGGCGTCTTTGTCCTCCTGGTCGAGTGACTCTAGTTGCTTGCCTTTGTTGTCTGCTGATGATCCGTCCATACTAGCGATAGGCGTGAACACAAAGCTACCAGGAGGGTGAGGTGTCTCGTGGGATAGCCTTGAGTTAAAAAATTGTCGGATGATTCTCTGGTCTTGAGTAATCGTTGCTTCAGCTGGGTCAGGCAGTCTTGCAGGTGTCGAGGTGGCGAATTGAGTCAAAGTTGAGCTGGCTTGTAACGTATAGTTACTATCAGGCGTTTCTGGAGGGGCTTCTAGCTTATAGTTATATCTCGGTGGGATGGGTGGCTCTGGACTTTCGATTTGCGTCGTAGGTGGCTTTGGTCTCCGTAGAAAGGATTCCGGGTCACTAATGAAGTTCGAGGGTAGTTCGAATCCCATTAAGTGTCGCTTGTCAGCGCCGCAATGAAGTCTCGCACGGGTGTCTGGTGTCTGGGATAGTCAAGATAGTTCGGGTTGTCGATGAGAAAAAAAGGTTCTAAAAGTTGACTGATGTTTTTGTTTGATTTTCAAGGTTAATAAACGGGAATAGAATAAAAAAGTGTAAGACTCTCGAGAGGGAGTCTTCACTGGATAAGGCACAGGAGCAACACGGCTCGGAGGGTTATTCTAGAACCCGACTATAGATTTCCCAAAGACACAACTAGCTCCATCCGAAGAGTATTCGGTCAAGAAGAAACAATCAGAACATAGACTCTAACCAGAATGAAAAGAGATAACTAATATAGTGAAATGAGATAACTGATAAAGTGAAATGATATGCTCACCTAGCTCCATCCGAAGAGTATTCGGTGAAGAAGAGTCTTCTGGAGCTAGGGCAACGTGTCTAGTATATAATGCACCTGTCTACACCCATAATGTATGTATTCCGTCGCTATGTAACCCTTACAAGTACCCCAACAGACCAAATCCTCTCCGCTGTATTTGCAGCATCACTCTCAATAACAAGATTTGTTGTAGCTATCAAATCTTCAATTTCAGCTTGAGTATATATATTAAAATGGAAATCAAATTCCAGGACGGCCTTTGCCAGGTTTTTCACGACAAGAGCCTTGGATGATGTAACTGCCTTTTGAGCAATACCAGAGCAGACTTCCCAGCTGATAAAGTTCCTCTCCTTAGTTTTTCTTCCGCTCTTGAACATCGTTCCAATTTTCGTTTTCGCGGCCCTTAAAATTCCGCGATCTGCCTTCTGTTGCGCGGCTTGGGAATCTTTCAAAGGGTCTCTCAAAAGAAGAGTCGCGGGAGCTTCCTCGGGTGTTTTATCCAGTTTTTGGTAAGCCGTCCTCGTGGAGAATAATCCATCAATCAGATGACAGCCAAGCAAAGGGAGGAGCATCAAAATCACGTAAAATGAAAGGAAAGGACTGGGTAGCATCATTCTTTATCTGAAGCGTTGTAGTTTTGTGGTCTAAGTAGGAAAAGGGGTGGGCAAAAGACTCGATAGCGAACTTTATACTGATCCCTCGCAGGGCTCTTTTAACCTAATAAACTCGGTGCCCGAAGAGTGAAAGCCCCAAATTACGATGATCAAGTGTCGCGCTGGAGGGCTTAGTCGAGTTAGATGCGCCCGTGTCTGGTGTTCAGAAATCTCGTATTTCACTGTCTGTACTTGTCGTTTGAAACCCAATGAAATACATACTGATGTAAGCTTTTGTTTTTGCATGGACGCGATTTTTGGACCTCATGCACGGCCGGTTAAATTTGCACCGATGTAGATCTGGTATGGATAAATGATTCTCATCTGCTCAGCTGCATCTGCTACATACAGTAATTCTCTCCACCCCACTCATTTTCTCGTGTATGTGTTATGTTTCATCTTATCATCGTCGCCTTTATAGGTCCGTTCCTGCAGGTCATGGTTTTCGATTCCACGACAAAGCAGTTTTACTCACACCTGACACGCTTGGTCTTGTTCTCTAACAAGTTCTTCCCACATGACCATCCATGTTAAGATCAAATGCAATACGACTTGTACTCGCCCATGCGCTTAACTTCGAGTCATGTTTCATCTTATTTGATCACCTTCAGGTGTTGGTCTTCCAGTTTTGTTCTCTAGCACGTTTTTGCTACACGTTTATCTATCAAACAGATAGATTACATCATGACTTGAACTATTCACTCGGGCGCTCATCTTGACTCAATGTTTCATCTTACTGTCATCTCCCTCACTATCCGGTGTGTCCTTTCCGGTCCAGGACTCTGATTCAACGAGTACATAGTCTTATTCAAACATACCTCGGTCAATATTGATCTCTAGATAGCAAGTTTCTCCTATATGTTGATCTATTTTTTGAAACGTGTTATGACTTCAAATATTTACCCGAGCGCTCATCTTTACTTCACGTTTTATTTGATCGTATTCACCTTCAAGTTCAAGTGATTCTTTCTTGCCAATTCTAGATTTTGACCCCGTCAATCCCGGAACTCTAGAGGACTCTTGGAGATTGGAAACATTGGTTCACAGGTATATTGGACTCTTGGAATTTGAAATTATGAAGAACCTAAAGAAATCAATGGGAGGTCATATAAAAATCAAGGAGATATTGGAACTCGGACAAGAAAGAAAAAATGTAGAGCTTGACTCATTAGGGTTGAAGGTGTGAGAAAGATAAAAAGATAAGGAAATTGAACACGATATGCAACATGAGATAAAGCAGTGATCAAGATTAATGTCACAAGCGTCTTGCACCACCTAGTACATTTTCCCCAAATAATTGAATGCCCCATTCCATAATCATCAAGTTTTCCTCACTTCGCCTGTCCGCCCGGTGGCCACTTCGGTCCAATCACTAAGATAATCATCTTTTAGCATATAACCCTTATACAGTATCTGATCTTCAAGTCCTCGAAGATCTTGTGTGAAATCCTCGGGTTGACGCGCATAATTCCAAGCCCTCTTGTTAACAAATTGGAATATTTCTTGTCTAAGCATTTCAAAGGCCAAAGTCTGATAGGCGGGGCGCTTTTCTGTATTTTGCTTATAGGCAATGAGACGACGGTATAGCGTCCTGTCACCGATTTTGAAGGATATGAGGTGAAGGATGTATTCAACAAGCAGGGCTTCTGTCTCCGGGTCGTTGTGCTCAAATGCTTTGGATTCCGAAACTTTCTTGAAAATCGCATATAGCATACTAGTAAGGATACTTTGTTTGGACGCCCCAGCCAAATTTTGGGATCTTTCAGTAGTATCGCGCTCTGAAAGGACCTGTTTGGACACCAGAACCTCTGCGAGAGCATCTCTATACTTCATTGCTACACGATCTTCATCTTAAATGCAACAAAGTGGTTAGACGTGATTGGTATAACATCCTTCATTGACGATTTAAGTTGACTTACTTTCACTATATATCAGATACTCTGAAGAATCTTTGGAAAATAACTCTGGGTCCATCTGTCCATAACGACGCTGTATTAACATCTCAAAGAGCTTTGGCATAATTTCGGGGTAATTTTTAAGTTGGTAATGAAAGTACGTATATATCGCCCGGTTTCGATTGACTACAAAGTTGAGTGCTCTGAAATATCTTCCTAGTTGTGGACTTGATATCTGCTCGTGTTTTAAGCTTTCTAAAACTTTGATGATTTGCGGTCCATTGATAGGTATTGTGTTTTGGAATTCTGTTAAAAGGCTTCTTACGCCTGGAGGCAGTCTCTCTGCAAGTTGAAAACTGATGTCACTCGCAAGGATTTTTTCTTGGATGTCACGCGAATCGGTCGCTACTCGGAATCGTACATAGCTCTCATAATGGTATTCCTCAAGATGCAATAGCAATCGAACTGTGGTTGCCTGCTCATCGAAGCCATCCCTCTTTGGTATATTTGGGCGATTCAAATGATTTATAATCAGTTCCATCAACGATGAAGCTTTTCCAGAATCTATGGGAGTCTCCAAGTTGATGAAGGCGAGGTGGATTGTTTGAAATTCTGCTGATGGGCGATCGGTGGCCGTGCGAATCTGTTCTTGGATAAGATGCACAATTGATTCCCTTTGGATTGCCTCCTGAGTGACTGGGATGGACAAAAAATGATCAGGAACCGCATATACACATGCAAATAACGCTCTACACTCACCATATTCGGATGTCTCTAGTTTTGGAGGGAATTCTGACCACATTTCCTGAGCTGCTTTCCCCAAGTCCTTGTCTGATCAATAACATTCACATCCAAACACATCACGACATCAGTCATTGGGATATCATCGTATTCGAAGTTTGAAACACTGACCTTGCAGAAAGAAAAGCAGAAACTGTCCCCGAGGCCTACTCAAGTCCTTAGCAGTCCAGACATCAGGGATCGGAGCATGTAATGAATTTCTATACCCCTCCGATAGTTGAGATCTTAGGTATTCCAGTACCCCAACAGACCAGATCCTTTCCGCTGTATTTAGAGAATCGCTCTGGAGAGAAAGAGCGTGAAGATTGATTGCATATTTTACATCTTGGATTTTAACTCGAGCAGTATTTTGATACAGATCAAAACGAGGGCCTATGGCCCGGACAGCTGTGGCCATGTTTTGTACTTCAAGAGAGTTAGATGGTCCAGAAGCCTTTTGAGCAATACCATAGCAGACTTTCCAGCTGATCAAAGCTTTACTCTCAGGAGCCTTGGTTTGGGTTTGAGTCTTGAAAATACTTGTGAATGTTCCTTTGAGTCTCGTGATATCAAACATAGATTTGGAATTTTCTCGATATTGCTTCTGCTGTCCCACTTGGAGATCCGTAAAAGGTTCTATCAGAAGAAAATCATCAGGATCTTCTCCATGTATGTGATCAAGTTTCGTCAAAGTCGACTTTTCTAGGAGAGCTTTATCAATAAGGCGACAGCCGAGTAAAGGCAGGAGGATTAAAATCACATAAAATGAAAGGAAATGACTGCGTGCCATTATCCTTGTTTTGAGCGCTGTGGTTAGGTGATCTGATTAGGAAAACGGGTCGGGAAAAAGACTCGATCAACCAGCTAACTTTCTGTTTTTTCGGAGGGCTCTTTAACCTGGCAAGCCCGGTGCCCTATCAAAGAGTAGACGCCAGATCTTTTGAGGAACAAGTTTCAAACTCATAGGGTTATCAAATTAGATCAACCAGTGCCTTGCGCAGAATCTCGTATTTCATTGTCTCATCTAAGGAGATTATGATATGATATCCATACCAGATGGCGATGCTGAGCCTTTCTCAACCTTTGAAATGATAAGGCGACAGATGACTAATGATAATCGTTTGAAACCCAGCCAAAGCAGAAAGTACGGGTGCAGGTTTCAATGTTTCTGCATGGATTGGATTTTAGAACCTCATGAATAGCCACAGATTTGTTTTGATAAGCGATGTCCTCTGCTACTACATTACCGCTCATTTTCTTACGTCTGTTTCATCATGTTTTATTTCACTTTTATGACCTTTAGGTCCGTTGTTGCTAGTTGTGGTTTTCGACCCAATAGGCAGTTTTACTTTGTACCTCGATTTAGTCTTGTTAGTCTTCCCTACATCTATATCATGTCCAACTTTGAACTATCCACATATGCGCCCTATCTGTACCTTACGTTTCATCTCTTTGTGACCACCTTTAGCCGTGTCCTTGATGGTTGCAGATCTTGCACCATTAGGTAGTTTCACCAATACCCTCCGCTTACCACTATCCTTTCTGACTACCGAAGTGTCTTGACTAAATATCGAACATTCTGAACGATACGCTTCGCTAGCTGATATGAGACTAATCACTGAATCTATGATTCCGCTTTCTGCACTTGAACAACAGTATCCTCTCGCGGATCACATGAAACTGCCCATAGAAAGATTGATACGCCCCCATTTTTTTCCACTTCATACTCCAACACTTGCGTATAGATCAAAAGTAGAGACTTCTTGTGATGATATCGATCACTCGTGTTGCAAGATAAGATAAGAACCGGAAGTCGGGTCTTAAGGTGGCCCTTACGTCTTCTCATGTGGTTCGTGTATGAAAACATCCGTGTCAAACTCACGAGTCCCCGACCCCCTGGCACCGATGAGGCGCGCACGCTCAGGAGTCAGCTCGGTACAGTGACATCATAAGTTCACTCCTGTAATTCATCGTATGTATGAATAACGATTAACCTGAACTATGTGAATCCAAGTTGAACGAGCTATCGTAAATCAACGACGACAGTTCACCTTTGGCTCGTGGGACTTTGTTAAGTTTGTAGTTCACCTTCCTTTGCCTCAACTCGACAAACGTTTCAATCATCTAACTACAAGTATCTCAAATCACTTCAATAACATCCCAAACCTCTGTGTAAAGGCTAAAAGCAAGTTTCACGATACTTGATCAAGATGCCAGACTTGTAAGTCACTGTCTGATGAATGATACCTTTTCATTGAACTTCAATTTGATTCGATCCTTTTTGTTATCATCAAAAAAACCCATTTAGAAAAGTAGAAGGAGTTGAAAGTTCGGTGATTTTCGAAATGATAGCCACAGAATTCGAAAAAGTAAAGATTTCCACATCAAGCTTCATTTTAAGAGTTTCAAGGGATTAAGGATTTAAGGCTTACGATTTTTTTGGGGATATATCAGATGCCAGAAGCAGAAAAGAAGGCTCAAATGAAGAAAGTGAATGGTATATTTCAATTGAATGTCAAAGGTAGTTCTGGTAAAGAAGGACAATGGACGATTGACTTCAAAAAGGTGAGTAAGATCCAATTGAATCATTTATCGATGGATCATCAATACTATCACAATGAAGTAATCGAATCATCTTATGATTATCTCGAGTGGATCTATAATCGAATAGGAAGGAAAAGTCTACAAAGGACCAGCCAAGCCTAAGGCAGATGTGATTATCAATATGGAAGACAAGGTGTTCAAAGATCTCGCAGATGGTAAACTGAATGGACAAAAAGCTTTTATGAGGTCAAACCAATTTCATCACTCTTCCGAATCCCATGATAAATTCGAATTGGAATCTCACAGATCATCATCCGATTATAGTGGTAAACTCAAGGTGAAAGGCAACATGATGCTTGCTACAAAACTCGATGTACTTCTCAAAGGTGCTAAAGCGAAACTCTGAAGATCCAAAGGCTCAGAGTTGCTTAGGGTACCAAGCGGAACACGATTTAGTAATTCGTCAGTGCTTTAGATGGTCATGACAAAGATTTTTATACCTTTAGTTCACCATGAAACAATCATAATTATTTCAATTTATTAGGCGATATATGCTGCGATACAGATGATGTTGGCCCTATAAGACTTTTACATCACTATGTTCGAGACCTGTTCATCATTAGTCTTTTTGACATAAGTTTCTATTTTGCTTTTCTCTTTGTCTGAGTCAAGATATGAGGTGCTTGGGTTAGACAAGAATTTAATTCAAGTCAAAACATAACGTTAAGATGATGAGAAATTGATGATAAACCAAATGTCAATCAATGACTCCTATATATGACTACAGTGCCAGTGCGTAAAATTCGAATTTTCAGATACAATGCAGATCACACATTCAAGACTTCACCTTCAAGGAATTAACTGATCACATCTAGCAATTGTTACATTTAGTCACAAATGTCCAATGAGAGGGCTTTCATCAACTGTACATAGAATGTATGCTATGAGGATCAAGAAACCAAGTAGGGGAAAGTTATAGAAAAACAAAAAGGTTCAAATTGGCTTACTCAAGCATATTAAACATCTCAATCACTGGTTCATGGTCTTTTGATCAGAGAATTAGGGAGTAAACTTTTTTTCTCTTTTGGCAAGACCCACAATATGTTAAAAATAAAAACCAAGAATGAGATTTCTGAATCTAAGTATATGTTTTTTTTGACATCACATAAAGAATACCAAGATAAACTTGTTCAGATTTACAGGAATCTTTCAAAGAAATGTCTATATACCAATCAAAGATTCTACTGATCTTAAAATATATAGTCTGATACACTTCACTCACTATAAATACAAAATATTTTAAATAATATACAAAAACATGATGATTTTAATAAAGAAGTCTTAGAAAAAGTTTTCCAAAAAACCCAATTTCTTTCAATCATTAAAGCTTTACTTTGCTCCAGGGGTGGATTCGGAAGCAGAAGTTCTGAAAAAGATGATAAGTAAAACTTAAAGTTCTTATATATTACCAAGGAAAAACCAAAAAGCTGATTAACCTTTATCTACGTCATCAACTTTAATTTGATCAAATCACTTTCATCTTCAAGAAACTTCACAAGATTTCGGAACCCTCAAGGAGACTTTTACTTCTAAAAAGTATAGCATGACCCCAGGTATGTTTGTTCCTATAAAGGGGTAATGATCTAGAATTATGACTTTTGAGCTCCTGCAGCTGCAGAGGTACAATACATGGAATTATGACATTGCTCACACAATTTCTGCCGGTTTCTCCCCATTTTGGAGTTGATGAAAGGTTTGATACAGCTGATTGGAATGATTAAACTTGTTTTACAGGTAAAGCCAGGGACAAGTTTCCAAGGAAGCTCAAAAGTCGCATTTTCACCCTTTATAGGGGAATACCAGGGTCCTTATGTAGCCCATAACCAATATCTAAAAGCTAAATATCTCTGTTCCTCTAATTGATTTTTAAGAAACTTTCAGAATTCAATCATTTCATCAATCTCTTCATCTCAAAAAAAACAATCATCAATCCAATCAGAAAAAAAAAACAATACAATCAAAGAAATTTGTAAACTAAAACATTTCACAACAAAGAACAACCGTATTACAATTTATAATGTATAAAGAAGAAGAAGAAGAAGAAATCAACAATCACATTACAAACAACAAAAGAATCCATTACAAAAGATAAAAATGATTGAAAATTTCCTTAATCACTACAAAATTGTCCAAAGAAAGAAGAAGCAAAAAAAAAGAAAATGAATGCTAAAAGAAAAGAAGAAGAAAATGTAAGAATCACAACAACAATTATTTATTTATCCATCCATGTATAGTACTATTAAGATCTCAATGAACAAAAAAAAACATACATATTTTCCAGAAAAAAAAAAGACAAAGAATTATACATAAATATATCTATCTATATATATGTGTGTGTATGTGTGTTTTTGCAGTTCCATCTTTCTTTAATACTTAATCACATCCATCATAAAAAAAGAAAAGCAGGGGGTGAGGACAAAGTTATTACAAGGTTTCCAAGCAAAATGAAATGAGAAAAAAAAATGATCAAAAGAAGGTTGAGAGAAATGGAAAAGATATCATATATGTCAATTGAGATGAGAAGAGAGAAGAGAGAAAAGAATAGGGAAAAAATAGTCAATGTTTTTTTTGTCGAAAAAAAAATGTTAGCTTTTCTACTTCATTCAATCAGTCTATTTATATTTGCAATTTTGTTGTCGTCTTCTTTGTTTTCTAATAAATCCTAACGAGTCCTTTCTACTTGAATATACCACTTCATGAAGTCTCAATGATATAAAAAATGCTTTCCTTCCTTCCTTGGAATATAAAGTCCTTTTATCTTATACAGCTGCATAAGTCGAATTAGGATATCCACTTTCAGATGTAACTTGTTGAAGTGATTGAAGCGAATAAAATCCTTCTGGTTCTTGTAATAAATTCGAGGTACTTGATCCTTGTTGTTCTTCTCTAATTCCTGTGTTTGTATTGTTCATCATCTTCTTGGCTTTCTTCTTATCTAAACTTTCACCCTTTTTGGCTCCACTATTTGCATTTGTGGTTCGTGATAACTTTGACTTTCGAGCTTGAGCTCTCGAAAATCTTAGACCTGTCAATAATCAAAAAACATCAAATCAATCAAGCTATTCATTTAATATGAGAAATGTCCACGAAAGAAAAAGATCTTGACTAACCACACGCATTACACAAGCTCTTCACACCATTGGGTCCTTTACGCCATTCCGGACTGTTTTGGGCCCCACAACTCGAACAAGATCTTGGCACTTGGGAACTTTGTCCATCAGTCGCAATATTATGATTCAACATAGCTGCCGGTGCAGGTGAAGACTGAATATTCACCCGTACTCGAGGCTGTTTAGGAGGTGGTGGTGGTAGCGTCGGTTGAACAGGAGAAGTGAGAACCACCGGGTTGTTCGCATGATTAAAGTTCAAACCATCACCAACATAATTCTGACCAATACCCAATAAGTTATGCGCAGCCAAATCTACTGATGCTGAGTGGCCGTGAGCTCGTCTTCGCATGTCATAGGTCGGAGTTGTGGGAGAAATGGCCATCGCAACCGCAGCCGCAAAAGATTCCCCCGGCCGCGGAGAAGAAGAGGCGGAGGCGGCCGAGAAATCAGAGGCAGCTCGATGATGACCATAATTACCAGCAGCCATATTGGCAAGTCCTTGGATGCTGAAACTGGTATCAAACGGAGAAAGTGGATGTGTTTCAAGTGACGGGCCAGATGTGGTCGACCGATGCAAATCCTGAAACGCCAACATCGATTGCGGATGATGATAATGAGCCCGATGAAAGGATCCCAAGACATCAGCAGCAGAGGCCATGGTGGGTGATAGCTCTCCAGAGAAGTGGGTGTACTGCGAGGATCCGTATGGGTCAGGTGAGTCGGGTATGGTGGGTAAATTCGGGACCATTGGGGAAATTTGGCCCGATCCTGTATGATGAGGATGGCCATAGGTGTAAGGTGACTGCTGAGCAGAACGTGGATGAGAAGTGTAATGGCCGGCCTGATGGTGACTTTGTGCGCTCGTGGCACTTTGAGGGGTCATGACCTCAGAGTAAGAATCCGTGCGAGGCCGTTTGGGTGCACGATGATGAACAGTGCTGGGATGTGCAGAGTGAATGTCGAGGGAGACCGGTTGTAGTGAATCATGAATGAGTTTTATAGGCGGTGGTTTGTTCGGGGGCATAACAGGTGAACGAGCAGGTGGTAAAGATGCTGATTGGATGTTAGGAGATCCAGAACGAAATGAAGCAAAAGTTATGGAACCATAATTGATGACAAAAGACTGGGTCAGAGGAACGACAGAGCCGTCTTTCACGCTACATCATAAGTGGGGAAAATGGCGGGGATCGAAACATGAAGGAAATACATTTGTCAGTTTAAATTTAACCTTACATATTTTAACTCGCAGGCACGTTTCTCCAATACTTACAAACTGCGTTGGGTTTGGTACTTGGTTGAGCAAGTGGTTTTAGCAGGCTCATCAGTCTCGCTTGGTTTCTTGGCATTTATAGCTAAACAAGCGTAATCTTCTGGTCGATATAACCCAGACCATCCGTCTGAAGGCGAGACAGAAGGCGGAGGATAAGAGAAGAGGACAGCACCGGTACCAGAGTCCAAGATTTGAAAAACATCCAAAGGATTCTGAGGTTGATTGAAAAATGATCCATCCGTGGATGTCATGGTCTTGCCTTGGATCTGTGAAGACGACTGAGCCATGGCAGAGTCCAGCTTACGAGATTCCTCAGGAGGGAAATAGAACGATCCAGGATTAGGTTCGATGACACCGCATGAAGAATGGGAACGGGGAGGAGGCCAAGAAGGTAAAGAAGCATGCTCGATGTGTTGCGATTGAGTGGTCATTTCTCTGGTATCTGAAAAGATCATCGAGGTCATTGGAAATCAAAATCAAAAAGGTGTTCAGAGAAAGAACTGACCTTTGCCATGAAAGAAGCACAATAAATGGGTATCCCCAATTGGGTTAAGAAAAATTTGAAAAGCTGTGTGATTCTCATCACCGTCCTAAGAGTATAAATTCAAGCATGAAGGTGAAACGCAACAGATTGTAATATGGAGATCGACAATGGTCAGCTGAGACCGGAAGGAAGTTAGACTAGAGTGTATGCGCCAACCTCCTTGCCAAAATACCCTTCTTCACGTTTCAATAAACGGCGGAGATGATTGGGACGGGCGAATCGACAACTGCGTTGGGGACGGGGGACAAGGCGAGGTTGGCGGTATATCACATTGAGCAAAGCATTTCGAATGACCAAGTTTGATTGAGAGAAAGGTTAAATCAGGTTAGTCAGTGAACCATCGCTTGTGTACATGTCTCTGTCACTCGTTTGAGGGTTGTGAAATACAGTTGGGGCAGTGCATATATTCTACTTTGCGCAGATTAAGTTTTGACAGTGTGGCTGTACGCAATTCAGATTACACGATCGGCTGATGTCATCGCTAAAGCTTCGGAGAATTGACCAAAACTTAAACCCACATCAGAAGATTGGAGAAAGATCGGGGACATCATGATAAGAAGAGTGACCAAGTAAAGAGTCAAACTAGATTTGAAGAAATTGACTTGAGAGAGATACCATCGACAGATCTAACTTGCAAGGATTACCGAGCAACGGGATAGAGAGAGCGTTATATCAAGAAAATCAAACTAACCTTTCAATAACTCGATGTTGATTGAGTGGCTTAGGATCACAAGAAGGCAGAGTTGGACTAGATTGCATCATTCTAGGATTCTGTGGTCTCAATTGACTTGATTCATATCCTAAACGCTCATAGTCGAGTTCTGGCATGACTCCATCGAGATCGGCAGGATGGATGTAGTTATAGATAGAAGTTGACAAGATTTGATCGCTATGGCCTTCGAGCTCACGTTGCAATTTGGGGTCCACATATATAAACCTGTGTGATTGATTGATCGTAAGGGTTGAGTTTGTATTGGGAGAGAGAAAAGATGTGATCGAGACATCAGTCAGCAATGGATTCGAGGAATGAGATCAAACTCTCTCAGAAGATTGAACCCTTTCTGAAGGTTTTCCATTTGATGACTTACTTCAGCTCACGATCCAAGATTGCCCAAAAACAATCAAGCTGAGAATTGAGTTGATTTGGGGTAGGTGGATTGACATAGATACTAGAGCTAGGTTTGACACTTCCAGATGGCATGAACGGACGAGAAGCTTCATCATGATGATCGATCGAAGCTTGAGGTGGAGGAGCTGATGGATGACAAAAGTCAAAATTGGATGTAGAAGAAAGATGAGAATTTCTAGGATGTGACCAGTTTGAATTAAGATGAAATTGATGATCTTCTTGATCTTGATTAGATGACGATGATCCAAGCTGAGCAGTAGGACTAGTCGCTCTGATATCACTGGTAGGTGTTTCAAGTGATCGAGTGGATGAAACAAGTGCATAAGCTGAAGTAGGTGGTAGAGGAGATCCCGAATTGAGATATCGAGAAGGAGTAGTAGAGCGAGGTTGAGTTTTGGTAGAATTGGATGAATTGGATGAAAGTTGAGTAGTAGCTGATAACAATGATGATGGTTGATGTGTTGTAGATTGAGTGATCAGATTTGGAAGAAAGGAGGAAGAATAATGTGATGAATGAGAAGAAGAAGAGGAAGGATCGACCATGACTAAAAAAGGTTTAAGAGAGAGAGAGAGAGAGAGGTGAAGAGAGTTAATGACAGGTAGAGAGAAGAAGAAGAAGAATTGAGAAAGTGAAGTGAAACTGAGGGAAGTGGATTGAGTGTGATAGTTTAATAGCTATACAGTTCAAATTAATGATTGATCTTGGTGATTAAGTGGAGTTCGGAGTTTGATTCAAAAAGTGATATCGAACGAGGGAAATGTGGAGAAGGTTCAAATAAAGATTAGGATTGCTTTCAAAGATAATGATAGATCGAGAATTTGGTTTGACTCTTTTGTTGGTTTTGACGATGATGATGATGATGTTGTTGAAGTGTTCTTTGATGAATGTTTGAATGATGATGATGTTGTTTGGTTTGATGATTGATGATTGATGAGATGACAGGTTCTGATGGGATTGAGTTTAGAAGAAAAGTGATGGTGAGAATTCAAATTAAAGGAATGGATAATCGAAAGGAGATTGAATGGTGAATCAAATTAGGATAGAGAGAGAGAGAGAAGAGAGAAAGAGAGAAAGAGAGAAAGCGTCAAAGTGGGTAAGAGTAAGAGTAAGAGTAAGTAGTGTGTGTGTAGGTTTAGAGCTGAATTCAGAGTCCAAGGGTTTACCAATCTGTTTCTCGCTGTCTCTGTCTTTCTCTCTCTCTCTGTCTATCTACAAGGAGAGGCAGGAGGAAATAGTTCTTGCCCTGAATCAGAAGAATTTACCAAAAAAAGTGGAGAACAAGTCCAAAGACAGGAGCTATAAAAGAATGTAAACAGTAAGATCAGTTTTGATGGTTTTTTGTTTTGTGTTTTTAAGGAGTCTTTTTAGGGTAAGAAGATGGTACCGTACCTTCAGTGGATGAGGGGTTGAAAGTTTGCAAACCAATTTTAAATTTTCAAGATATTCGTTAAACACACCAACACCACTTTACTGGTCTCTCCTAGGTGCTGAGTATGTTGTATGTCTGTAGATTGAAAAGATCAAGTTTTCAATTCTTGATTGGTGAAGATAAAAAGGTTGATGGAGTTGATGGATTTTAATTTTTAAGATGAGATTGAAGTTTTCAAATTCAGATCACTTTGAAATGTCAAACAGCGGATGTCAGAACTTTATTTCAATCGGTTTTCGTTTCTTATTCAATCCGCAATCGATTTTTGAAATTTAGAAACCCTTTGTATTTTTAGTCTTGCTCTGTTTTCCTTTTAATAACTTTGCTCTTCTCCTTTTACACTTTCTTTAAACTTGAAGCGCTGGATTCTTTTCTTTTGTTTTCAACCGTTCTGTTGGAATTTTTCTTAAGTTTGATCTAGAGTTTTTGAAAAGAGAAAAAATAAACAAAAGGAGATCAACATTTGATCATCAGTTTCAGCATACAATCATTTCTTTGAAATAGAAAAAAAAACGATTTGAAGAGAGGTATGCGTCTGTGTACGAATGTTTAGGCTAAAAAGTACAGATACATATGTAGGATCTGTATGACGACCATCAAGACATATCTCAAGATTTAGCATACATACCACTCTAACCGTAAAGTGATGCACAGTTTTATTGGTTTGATCGAATCAGATCTAAAATCACTATCATTTTCAAAAAATTCCTCTAAGACTTACCAGGATTTGATCTTTAAAATTAAGGAGCAAAAGGAACTAGCTTGGATTGATATGATCTGGATATGGATCGAGTTCAAATTGTTGAGTTTAAGTTGTTGATGTTGGATGGGCTATGGTCAAAGTTGAAGTTATGATCGTAGTTCAAGTTGTAGTTGAGAACAAGCTGATGAAGGATTGATCAAATGGTTTAAAGTTAAGTCAGAGGTTTTAAAAAATGGTCGATCGCTTTAAAAGAGAAGATATGATAAAGTGAGGAGTGGAAAGTTAGAGTTGATAGTTGATCGATTGGGTTTTTTTGAGAGTTTGATTGTTGATCGGAAATGGTAATGACTTTAATGACTAAGCAGCGAGAAAACAAATGGCTTGAATATGTTTAATTTTTTTTTTGAAAAGTTTCCCAAATTGGTTTGATCCAATTGGATATTTGAAGATGATGAGAGAGTGTGAGGGCGAGTTTTGGAAAATACTCACTCAACAATGAAATGGCTGAAGAATTCCTTGATTAGTTGAAGTTGATTAAGATAATTTTCAGAGATCAGATGGCTTCTTTAAAATTTCTCAAAAATGAAAGGACAAATGATCTCAATGATGAGTTATATTCGATCATCAACCTTTTTTGATGGTCTTGAAGTCTTTCCAAATCCAAAGCTCAGATTTAAAGGAATATAATGAGCCTCGTAGAACAAGTTGATTTGAACTCGAAGAGATCTAGCTGAAAAACCAATCCTCTTCTTGGTTAATATCGATCGAGAACGTAAAAGGTGAAGCTTAAAAGAATACCAACGAATTCGATCGGTAAAAGGTCCAAGGAAGTGATTTTGTTTGAGTGATTTAGTTCTATCGATTTAATTCTAATCTCCTTCTCTCTTGGTAACTTCAATCCACTTCGGTCTCTATCAACTCATCCATTCACACACACCCTTTAGTCATTCTTGGTCATATAAACTCAGTTTTCATTCTTTTCTCACACTCGGGCCGTTTTCTGGATTTTGTCTTCTTTCATGCTATCTTCAATTCTTTTGACGTAGAGCCAATCAAGTGTCTGAACTCATGTTTTCTCATTTGATTTTTGATGTTTTATTTCAATAATTGGTCTGGAATAGTATTAGATAGAAAGATAGACGGATGGATTTCAAATCGACTTTGATTTCACTTCCTGCTTCTGCGCCATGTCATGACTGAATCAGGTCTTGGCTGACAAACCATTGAGATAGATTGAGATGTGGTCATAAATCAATGAACAGTCATTCTGATTTTTTGCAAAAAAATTCAAGGTTCAGCTTACGAGATACTCTACAAGGGATTTCTTGCAAAGGCTGACCAAATTGACCAGGCTGAAATATCAAATCGCTCAAAAGAAATCGAATTTCAACGCAAGTGAGGGCAGGTACAAGTCGTTTTGAAATAAAAAAAACACGTATATCAGACCAGAAGTGTGTGTATCAGTTGTTGGACCAAAACCTCCAAGTCGTAGGCCTTGCAGTCATGTAGCTCTACAAACTGGGCCATTTTGGCAGTTGAATAATTTTGTGATACATTTATCATCTTCAAAGCATCTCGGCACTTGGAAGATTTAATTTCTGGGATGACAATTAAGCACCTAGTATGTATGTAGAGTTTGTGGTAAGCTGGATGCAGGGTTTTCTTATCGTAGTACCGTCTTTCCTTCAAAGCTTGTCCGAAAGGCTTTCAAGAGTTTAGAGTGGTATTTGTAAATCTAAACAAATTCTTAAGCAAATCTAAGCCACTAAAATGCCCGCCTCTGACTAAGTCTCTCGTGCAGGGGTTTAACATCCCAAGCAATGCCCGAGGCACAAGGCGGGCATTGCTTGCTATGTTAAACCTTTGCACGAGGGACTTGGTTAACTTAGAGTAAGCTGTGTCAAACCTGACCTGGCTAAAGACCCTGATTTGCCTCCCTGCCCGTCCCATGAAAGATCTAGATCAGGTCTACACCATGGGCCACCTTTCAGGCAAAAAGTGGTTGGCATGGGAGAGTTAAGAAAGAGCATCTCCACCATTGGCATGCAACCTTTTTGCAGCCTGTATGACAAATTTACGCGGAGGTTGACAAAACTGTGGCTGTGTAAATACTTTACAAGTGAAAACAATAAGATGACCAGTGAAGCCATGCAAGCAGATCTCCAAGCAAGACTTAGACAGTCCTCCAAATTCTGAGTGATAATCAAAAGATAGATTGGTTTTTCTATTCCAAAATGAGAGTGAGGTTGGATGGTGCAGCCCTTTTGGGGTGTATTTGGGTATTTGTGTGCCATCCACATTTGCACTCTCCTGGTCAAGTTCTGGATGGTGTGTAACCCATACAGGCTGTTTGCACAGTCCGGTGACTTTTATATTTGTTTGCTGTGTGACACAGAGTTGACAGGAAAGAAGGTGTATGCCTACTTTCCAAGAACCTTGTAAAATTTTGGCAAAATCAAGGCTTTGTGAATGCATGAAAGTCCAAATCATAAATTGCCCAAGCAGGCAATATGTGATATGAGAATGACCATGTGGTTGCTTTCTGTGTGATTGAGATGTGTTGTGCAAGGTGGTTGTTTGACAGGAAGACTTCATATGTCTGATATTGGTAGGTTAAGTTTGGTGGTTTGGTTGGTGTGGGCAATTTTTGGATTATACGCTGCTGGTCATTTATGGACAGTCAAGGTCTGATTTCACACCCTGTGTAAACCATACAGGTTTTTTGCAAGGTCCGGTGCCTTGGATTTATTCTCAGGGGTTTGCAAAACAACCTGTATTTAACTTTTTACAAGTTCCAGTGCTGATGCTCTTAGGTCTAGGCCAATTGGAGGCCTGACTGCCGCTCAGTAGCCAAGGGGTTGCCCTGCAAATTCCTTTGGTCTTAAGGCCCAGTTGTTGCCTAAACCAGGCCTGTAAAGGGGAGCATAAGTGTAACAGTCTTCACGGGAGACAATAGACGACCGAGAGACAACCAAGAGACTGAGTACCAAGTAGACACTGAGAGCGCGTTCACTTAGCCCGGTTTTCTAGAAATCGCTTTTTAAGGCACCACTTTTCTACACATAGAAAAGTGATTTTCGTGAAAAAATATGAAATTTCGTTTCCATGACAGAAAGAGAGAAAGAGGCCAGTAAACAGTGTTTGTTTTGAGGGTCATTAAGCACATCAAAGATGGTTGGTGGTACAAACAACCACCAACCATCATGTCTGATTCCTCCACTTCCACGAGGTCCTCAACTTCCTCTCGAAACCCTTTTGATCTTCTCCAATTTGTCCTTCAAGCTGGAAAGGACTTCCTCGCCTTGTTAAAGACCAAGAAGATACCCTGTCAAACTTCAAAACTCCGCGGAAATCAATATACGAAAGAAGTTCTTGAGGGGAGTGATGTACGGTTTCGAGAGATTTGTCGGATGGATAAGCTGGCTTTCAAGGGCTTGATGAAAGCCCTTGAAGGCAAGATTATCATCCACCGCAAGCGAAGTGTGACGGCCGAAGAGCGTGTCATGATCTTTCTCTACATCATTGGCAACTCCGGAACTAATCGAACAGCTGGAGAAAGATTCCAACGCTCCGGAGCTACCATCAGCAAATATTTTCAAGAGGTTCTTGATGCCATAGTATCTTTACGTTCCATCTATATTGTTCAACCCACTGCCAACGAAATATGCCCAAAACAGATTCAAAACAACCCTTGCATGTTTCCTTACTTCAAGAAATGTGTGGGTGCCATCGATGGCACCCACATCCCATGTGTTGTACCTCCTGATCGTCAACCGGCGCATTGGAATCAAAAAGGAGATCTCAGCCAAAACGTATTGGCTGGATGCTCCTTTAACATGCTATTCACGTTTGTCTACGCGGGTTTGGAAGGCTCTTACGCCGATGCTCGAGTGCTACATCAAGCACTCGAGGAAGATAGATTCATTGTACCAGAAGGTACGTTTGCTTTCTTACAATTACATTTCTTTGATGAATTTTCTAATATGTTTCCTTACCTCCAGATCGCTTCTATGTAGCTGATGCGGGGTATGCAAACGTTCCGGGATTTCTAAGAACTCTGGATTGACGCCATGGGCTGCAAAAGAACTCTATAACCATTGACATTCTTTGCTCCGAATTGTCATAGAGCGTATCTTTGGTGTTTCCAAAATGAGATTCCCTATCCTCGCAACAATGCCGTCATATTCATACAAGACTCAAGTCAAAGTGGTTGTTGCTTGTTGTGTATTACACAACTTAATTAAAATCGAGTCAGGAGAAGATGAGTTTTTCGAAGAATATGCTATCAAGGAACAATTAGAATCAAGACTGGCACGCGATGATGAGCCAGATTGGACTGAACCTACCATCCAACAACGTAATGAAGCCAATGAACAGCGTGACAGGCTTGCTCACCAGATGTTTGATGACTATATGAATGCACCTGCAGCTTGTCGACACGTTTAAAAGCTTTTATTGGATTGTAGCCTATTCCTATTGTTTCCATTTCATATTGATGTGTATCTCTTTGTGAATCTAACAATGTGTTTGTATTACTAATGTACCATTTAAAGCTATTACAACTTATTGCATTACAGATTGTACCATTTGAACCTATAAAACATGTTTTCTTTTGTATCAAAATATTTGTAATGGATAGAAAATGAGAGAAACAATTCGATAAAAAACAATTTCACTATTCATATCAAGAGAAACTATTTGACTATTCATAGTCTGCTAAAACCCCCGCCTCTTCTTTCAACCAGTTCCAGCAGTGATCTTCATGCATGTGACAGAAAAAGGAAGCCGTATCATCATCTTTGAGTTTACTGGCAACTTGGTTGATGTGACATGGCTTGAGCTCAGTTGCCATCTCTGAATTGAATATCTTCATAGCCTCTTCTTGTTTTGGATGTTGCTCTAGTTTAATCTTTGCTATGCTGATCTTATCACTTTTGTTCTTCTCTGCCAACTTGATGGCTCGATCCATTGAATTAGCTACAAGTTTCGGGCCCGTTGT